>NC_134884.1:48521351-48588851 GCF_041734735.1 Babylonia areolata
TGTACATGACTACTGTTCACCACACCTTGCCCCATTATGTACATGACTATTGTTCACCACACCTTGCCCCATTATGTACATGACTATTGTTCACCACACCTTGCCCCATTATGTACATGACTATTGTTCACCACACCTTGCCCCATTATGTACATGACTATTGTTCACCACACCTTGCCCCATTATGTACATGACTATTGTTCACCACACCTTGCCCCATTATGTACATGACTGTTGTTCACCACACCTTGCCCCATTATGTACATGACTATTGTTCACCACACCTTGCCCCATTATGTACATGACTATTGTTCACCACACCTTGCGCCATTATGTACATGACTATTGTTCACCACACCTTGCCCCATTATGTACATGACTATTGTTCACCACACCTTGCCCCATTATGTACATGACTATTGTTCACCACACCTTGCCCCATACTGTACATGACTACTGTTCACCACACCTTGCCCCATTATGTACATGACTATTGTTCACCACACCTTGCCCCATTATGTACATGACTATTGTTCACCACACCTTGCCCCATTATGTACATGACTACTGTTCACCACACCTTGCCCCATTATGTACATGACTATTGTTCACCACACCTTGCCCCAATATGTACATGACTATTGTTCACCACACCTTGCCCCATTATGTACATGACTATTGTTCACCACACCTTGCCCCATTATGTACATGACTATTGTTCACCACACCTTGCCCCATTATGTACATGACTATTGTTCACCACACCGTGCCCCATTATGTACATGACTATTGTTAACCACACCTTGCCCCATTATGTACATGACTATTGTTCACCACACCTTGCCCCATACTGTACATGACTATTGTTCACCACACCTTGCCCCATTATGTACATGACTATTGTTCACCACACCTTGCCCCATTATGTACATGGCTATTGTTCACCACACCTTGCCCCATTATGTACATGACTATTGTTCACCACACCTTGCCCCATACTGTACATGACTATTGTTCACCACACCTTGCCCCATTATGTACATGACTATTGTTCACCACACCTTGCCCCAATATGTACATGACTATTGTTCACCACACCTTGCCCCATTATGTACATGACTATTGTTCACCACACCTTGCCCCATTATGTACATGACTATTGTTCACCACACCTTGCCCCATTATGTACATGACTATTGTTCACCACACCGTGCCCCATTATGTACATGACTATTGTTAACCACACCTTGCCCCATTATGTACATGACTATTGTTCACCACACCTTGCCCCATTATGTACATGACTATTGTTCACCACACCTTGCCCCATACTGTACATGACTATTGTTCACCACACCTTGCCCCATTATGTACATGACTATTGTTCACGACACCTTGCCCCATTATGTACATGGCCATTGTTCACCACACCTTGCCCCATTATGTACATGACTACTGTTCACCACACCTTGCCCCATTATGTACATGACTATTGTTCACCACACCTTGCCCCATTATGTACATGACTATTGTTCACCACACCTTGCCCCATTATGTACATGGCTATTGTTCACCACACCTTGCCCCATTATGTACATGACTACTGTTAACCACACCTTGCCCCATTATGTACATGGCCATTGTTCACCACACCTTGCCCCATTATGTACATGACTATTGTTCACCACACCTTGCCCCATTATGTACATGGCTATTGTTCACCACACCTTGCCCCATTATGTACATGACTATTGTTCACCACACCTTGCCCCATTATGTACATGACTATTGTTCACCACACCTTGCCCCATTATGTACATGACTACTGTTCACCACACCTTGCCCCATTATGTACATGACTACTGTTCACCACACCTTGCCCCATTATGTACATGACTATTGTTCACCACACCTTGCCCCATTATGTACATGACTATTGTTCACCACACCTTGCCCCATTATGTACATGACTATTGTTCACCACACCTTGCCCCATTATGTACATGACTATTGTTCACCACACCTTGCCCCATTATGTACATGACTATTGTTCACCACACCTTGCCCCATTATGTACATGACTGTTGTTCACCACACCTTGCCCCATTATGTACATGACTATTGTTCACCACACCTTGCCCCATTATGTACATGACTACTGTTAACCACACCTTGCCCCATTATGTACATGACTACTGTTCACCACACCTTGCCCCATTATGTACATGACTACTGTTAACCACACCTTGCCCCATTATGTACATGACTACTGTTCACCACACCTTGCCCCATTATGTACATGACTATTGTTCACCACACCTTGCCCCATACTGTACATGACTACTGTTAACCACACCTTGCCCCATTATGTACATGACTACTGTTAACCACACCTTGCCCCATTATGTACATGACTATTGTTCACCACACCTTGCGCCATTATGTACATGACTACTGTTCACCACACCTTGCCCCATTATGTACATGACTATTGTTCACCACACCTTGTCACATTATGTACATGACTATTGTTCACCACACCTTGCGCCATTATGTACATGACTATTGTTCACCACACCTTGCCCCATTATGTACATGACTATTGTTCACCACACCTTGCCCCATTATGTACATGACTATTGTTCACCACACCTTGCCCCATTATGTACATGACTACTGTTCACCACACCTTGCCCCATTATGTACATGACTATTGTTCACCACACCTTGCCCCATTATGTACATGACTATTGTTCACCACACCTTGCCCCATTATGTACATGACTATTGTTCACCACACCTTGCCCCATTATGTACATGACTATTGTTCACCACACCTTGCCCCATACTGTACATGACTATTGTTCACCACACCTTGCCCCATTATGTACATGACTATTGTTCACCACACCTTGCCCCATTATGTACATGGCTATTGTTCACCACACCTTGCCCCATTATGTACATGACTATTGTTCACCACACCTTGCCCCATTATGTACATGACTACTGTTCACCACACCTTGCCCCATTATGTACATGACTATTGTTCACCACACCTTGCCCCATTATGTACATGACTACTGTTCACCACACCTTGCCCCATTATGTACATGACTACTGTTCACCACACCTTGCCCCATTATGTACATGACTATTGTTCACCACACCTTGCCCCATTATGTACATGACTATTGTTCACCACACCTTGTCACATTATGTACATGACTACTGTTCACCACACCTTGCCCCATTATGTACATGACTACTGTTCACCACACCTTGCCCCATTCCCTGGAAGCGACAGCAGCCCAGGCCCGGGGCAGCAGAAACTGCAGAATCTTCCTGAAACAGACAGGAGGGACAGGTCAGGAAAGGGATACGGATAGGTCAAGGTCAGGTAAGGGATATGGACAGGCCAGGAAAGGGATATGGACATGTCAAGAAAGGGATACGGACATGTCAATAAAATGATACAGACAAGTCAGGAAAGGGATACGGACAGGTCAGGAAAGGGATATGGACAGGTCAGGAAAGGGATATGGACAAGTCAAGGTCAGGAAAGGAATAGGGACAGGTCAAGGTCAGGAAAGGGATAATGGATAAGGACAGGTCAAGGACAAGAAAGGGATAGAGACAGGTCAAACAGAGCCTTTGTTTTCATCAGTAGTCACTCCCACATGCACTGTTCACATGAGAGGACATCTTATCATGTGTTACAATCATCCCACCATTCAATGTAGAGGACATCTTATCATGCGTTACAATCATCCCACCATTCAATGTAGAGGACATCTTATCATGTGTTACAATCATCCCACCATTCAATGTAGAGGACATCTTATCATGCATTACAATAATCCCACCATTCAATGTAGAGGACATCTTATCATGTGTTACAATCATCCCACCATTCAATGTAGAGGACATCTTATCATGTGTTACAATCATCCCACCATTCAATGTAGAGGACATCTTATCATGTGTTACAATCATCCCACCTTTCAATGTAGAGGACATCTTATCATGTGTTACAATCATCCCACCATTCAATGTAGAGGACATCTTATCATGTGTTACAATCATCCCACCTTTCAATGTAGAGGACATCTTATCATGTGTTACAATCATCCCACCTTTCAATGTAGCTGAACCTTTTACACATTTTTTCGGATGACACAGACTGGGTATTACTGTGTTTTCATAGCCAAACAAACAAGATACAAGAATCACAGGATCATTAACCAGTTCATGCCAGAGAATATTGTAAATATGTGCTCTCCCCTTGCCAGGGAATTTCGAGGATTCACAGGTGACAAAAAATACAGGACAAAAACTATAAGAGATACAGAAAGAAAGTAAATGTTATGTGAAGGACAATGAATATGAATTCTGAATCTGGGCCTTACTTCCAATTATTTGGATTGCAAAAAACTAATCAGGCAATCAAAGTGGAGACAGCATTGTCTGTGCAAACAAAACAGTCTGTTTCCATCTCCACAGACTGACATGCAGAAAGAAAACAAACTCCAGAGGCAATGACATGCTTGAAAAGGAAAGAGGTTATACGTTGATGATAAGGTCCAATCATAGCAGCATCTGGTGGGTTAACGGTGGACATTTTTCCAGTCTCCCGGGTCAACATATCAGCAGACATTGCTAATCCCTGAACCACCTCTGTGTGTGTAGTTTAGAACACAGACATTGCTAATCCCTGAACCACCTCTGTGTGTGTAGTTTAGAACACAGACATTGCTAATCCCTGAACCACCTCTGTGTGTGTAGTTTAGAACACAGACATTGCTAATCCCCAAACCACCTCTGTGTGTGTAGTTTAGAACACAGACATTGCTAATCCCCAAACCACCTTTGCGCGTGTAGTTTAGAACACAGACATTGCTAATCCCCAAACCACCTCTGTGTGTGTAGTTTAGAACACAGACATTGCTAATCCCCAAACCACCTCTGTGTGTGTAGTTTAGAACACAGACATTGCTAATCCCTGAAGCACCTCTGTGTGTGTAGTTTAGAACACAGACATTGCTAATCCCTGAACCACCTCTGTGTGTGTAGTTTAGAACACAGACATTGCTAATCCCCAAACCACCTCTGTGTGTGTAGTTTAGAACACAGACATTGCTAATCCCCAAACCGCCTTTGCGCGTGTAGTTTAGAACACAGACACTGCTAATCCCCAAACCACCTCTGTGTGTGTAGTTTAGAACACAGACATTGCTAATCCCCAAACCACCTCTGTGTGTGTAGTTTAGAACACAGACATTGCTAATCCCCAAACCACCTCTGTGTGTGTAGTTTAGAACACAGACATTGCTAATCCCCAAACCACCTCTGTGTGTGTAGTTTAGAACACAGACATTGCTAATCCCCAAACCGCCTTTGCGCGTGTAGTTTAGAACACAGACACTGCTAATCCCCAAACCACCTCTGTGTGTGTAGTATAGAACACAGACATTGCTAATCCCCAAACCACCTCTGTGTGTGTAGTATAGAACACAGACATTGCTAATCCCCAAACCACCTTTGTGTGTGTAGTATAGAACACAGACATTGCTAATCCCTGAAGCACCTCTGTGCGTGTAGTTTAGAACATCAAATACGCACATTAACGATTCCATAATCCATATCAGCAACTGGTGGGTTATGGAAACATGAACATACTTAGAATGCACAACCCTGAAAACGGAGTATGACTGCCTAAATGGTGGGGTGAAATTAGGATAACGATGTAAAGTCCACTGGCAGACACAAGTGAAGATGGGAATTGCTGCTGACAACCGGGGGACGGGGGACAAAACATCACTAAAAACCAAATAACCTTTCATGTCCAAGCATCAACATGGATTAAAAAACCAAACATGAAAAACAGCAAGATAGCGCCAGTACCTGGTACGATAGGACAGAGGCGTTTTGATTTCTGATATCAGTTGTTCCGCTGTCTTGGTTTCCTTCACTGCTTTCTCACATGAGCCAGTTTGCAGGATCGTCTATGGCACAAATGTTTCACTTCGTCAGTATCAAATAATTACATATATTGTGAAGGAACATCGTCAGTATCAAATAATTACATGTAGTGTGAAGGAACATCGTCAGTATCAAATAATTACATGTAGTGTGAAGGAACATCGTCAGCATCAAATAATTACATGTAGTGTGAAGGAACATCGTCAGCATCAAATAATTACATGTAGTGTGAAGGAACATCGTCACAATCAAATAATTACATGTAGTGTGAAGGAACATCGTCAGCATCAAATAATTACATGTAGTGTGAAGGAACATCGTCAGCATCAAATAATTACATGTAGTGTGAAGGAACATCGTCAGCATCAAATAATTACATGTAGTGTGAAGGGACATAGTCACAATCAAATAATTACATGTAGTGTGAAGGAACATCGTCAGCATCAAATAATTACATGTAGTGTGAAGGAACATCGTCACAATCAAATAATTACATGTAGTGTGAAGGGACATCGTCAGTATCAAATAATTACATGTAGTGTGAAGGGACATCGTCAGCATCAAATAATTACATGTAGTGTGAAGGAACATCGTCAGCATCAAATAATTACATGTAGTGTGAAGGGACATCATCAGCATCAAATAATTACATGTAGTGTGAAGGAACATCGTCAGCATCAAATAATTACATGTAGTGTGAAGGAACATCGTCACAATCAAATAATTACATGTAGTGTGAAGGAACATCGTCAACATATCAAATAATTACATGTAGTGTGAAGGAACATCGTCAACATATCAAATAATTACATGTAGTGTGAAGGAACATCGTCAACATCAAATAATTACATGTAGTGTGAAGGGACATCGTCAGCATCAAATAATTACATATAGTGTGAAGGGACATCGTCACAATCAAATAATTACATATAGTGTGAAGGGACATCGTCACAATCAAATAATTACATGTAGTGTGAAGGAACATCGTCACAATCAAATAATTACATGTAGTGTGAAGGAACATCATCAACATATCAAATAATTACATGTAGTGTGAAGGAACATCGTCACAATCAAATAATTACATATAGTGTGAAGGAACATCGTCAACATCAAATAATTACATGTAGTGTGAAGGGACATCGTCACAATCAAATAATTACATGTAGTGTGAAGGGACATAGTCACAATCAAATAATTACATGTAGTGTGAAGGAACATCGTCAGCATCAAATAATTACATATAGTGTGAAGGAACATCGTCACAATCAAATAATTACATGTAGTGTGAAGGGACATCGTCAACATCAAATAATTACATGTAGTGTGAATGAACATCGTCCACATATCAAATAATTACATGTAGTGTGAAGGAACATCGTCACAATCAAATAATTACATGTAGTGTGAAGGAACATCGTCAGCATCAAATAATTACATGTAGTGTGAAGGAACATTGTCAGCATCAAATAATTACATGTAGTGTGAAGGAACATTGTCAGCATCAAATAATTACATGTAGTGTGAAGGAACATCGTCACAATCAAATAATTACATGTAGTGTGAAGGAACATCGTCAGCATCAAATAATTACATGTAGTGTGAAGGAACATCGTCACAATCAAATAATTACATATAGTGTGAAGGAACATCGTCAACATCAAATAATGACATGTAGTGTGAAGGAACATCGTCAGCATCAAATAATTACATATAGTGTGAAGGAACATCGTCCACATATCAAATAATTACATATAGTGTGAAGGAACATCGTCAGCATCAAATAATTACATGTAGTGTGAAGGAACATCGTCAGCATCAAATAATTACATGTAGTGTGAAGGAACATCGTCAGCATCAAATAATTACATGTAGTGTGAAGGAACATCGTCAGCATCAAATAATTACATGTAGTGTGAAGGAACATCGTCAGCATCAAATAATTACATGTAGTGTGAAGGAACATCGTCACAATCAAATAATTACATGTAGTGTGAAGGCAATCATGCACAGTTTTCCACACCATTTAGTTACATGCAAGTTTGGCGCACAATACTTCAGATAAGTTCTGTAGAACTAGAATCTGAAAAAGCATGTAAAAATTATTAGAAATTACTGTCATGTCTTTATGATACATAGATCACACATGCATTTATATGTATATATACATGTGCACACACTCACTACTGTCAAACATATACACACAAACACTCACTCGCATACAAACACATACTATTCACATATACACACATATGCACACCCCAAACACCTCATAACCCCCTCCACACACACACACACACACACACACACACACACACATCCTCACACACACACACACACCCACACACATCCTCACACACACACACACACCTATCCTCACACACACACATACACACACACACACACACACACACATCCTCACACACACATCCTCACACACACACACACACATCCTCACACACACACACACACACATCCTCACACACACATCCTCACACACACACACACATCCTCACACACACATCCTCACACACACATACACACACACATCCTCACACACACACACACACATCCTCACACACACACACACACACATCCTCACACACACATACACACACACACACACACACATCCTCACACACACATACACGCACACACACGCGTGTGCACTAGCTGTACCTTCAGGACACTGATCAGTTTGGAAAGATCTAACTGCCATGACTTCTCACGCATCTCTGCCTGAAACAGAAAACCCAAATCAAAACAAGACAACAAAACAAGACAACAAAGACCTCGCCTCAATTCACAGCACCACTCATCCAACGCTACATTCCACTTCCACCATCACATCAATGCACACATCCTGTGGGGATGCACCATGACATCAATGCACACATCCTATGGGGATGCACCATCACATCAATGCACACATCCTGTGGGATGCACCATCACATCAATGCACACATCATGTGGGGATGCACCATCACATTAATGCACACATCCTATGGGGATGCACCATGACATCAATGCACACATCCTGTGGGGATGCACCATGACATCAATGCACACATCCTATGGGATGCACCATCACATCAATGCACACATCCTATGGGATGCACCATGACATTAATGCACACATCCTATGGGGATGCACCATGACATCAATGCACACATCCTGTGGGGATGCACCATGACATCAATGCACACATCCTGTGGGGATGCACCATGACATCAATGCACACATCCTGTGGGGATGCACCATGACAATGCACACATCCTATGGGGATGCACCATGACATCAATGCACACATCCTGTGAGGATGCACCATCACATCAATGCACACATCCTGTGGGGATGCACCATGACATCAATGCACACATCCTGTGGGGATGCACCATGACATCAATGCACACATCCTGTGGGGATGCACCATGACATTAATGCACACATCCTGTGGTGATGCATCATCACATTAATGCACACATCCTGTGGTGATGCATCATCACATTAATGCACACATCCTGTGGTGATGCATCATCACATTAATGCACACCTCCATACACGTCACACCATGTCTGCTGTATCACTGCCTTCATACACCTCAGACCTCACAGACGTGTACTGGCAGGTAATTCTTAGGGTGAGACGGACTTAAACCCAGACCTCACAGACATGTACTGGCAGGTAATTCTTAGGGTGAGACGGACTTAAACCCAGACCTCACAGACTGTACTGGCAGGTAATTCTTAGGGTGAGACGGACTTAAACCCAGACCTCACAGACGTGTACTGGCAGGTAATTCTTAGGGTGAGACGGACTTAAACCCAGACCTCACAGACGTGTACTGGCAGGTAATTCTTAGGGTGAGACGGACTTAAAGCCAGACCTCACAGACATGTACTGGCAGGTAATTCTTAGGGTGAGACGGACTTAAAGCCAGACCTCACAGACATGTACTGGCAGGTAATTCTTAGGGTGAGACGGACTTAAACCCAGACCTCACAGACGTGTACTGGCAGGTAATTCTTAGGGTGAGACGGACTTAAACCCAGACCTCACAGACGTGTACTGGCAGGTAATTCTTAGGGTGAGACGGACTTAAACCCAGACCTCACAGACATGTACTGGCAGGTAATTCTTAGGGTGAGAC
Source organism: Babylonia areolata (assembly GCF_041734735.1). Classification (NCBI taxonomy): domain Eukaryota; kingdom Metazoa; phylum Mollusca; class Gastropoda; order Neogastropoda; family Buccinidae; genus Babylonia; species Babylonia areolata. The sequence continues at coordinate 48,531,485 of NC_134884.1, forward strand.
GGACTTAAAGCCAGACCTCACAGACATGTACTGGCAGGTAATTCTTAGGGTGAGACGGACTTAAACCCAGACCTCACAGACATGTACTGGCAGGTAATTCTTAGGGTGAGACGGACTTAAACCCAGACCTCACAGACGTGTACTGGCAGGTAATTCTTAGGGTGAGACGGACTTAAACCCAGACCCTCATGAACACTGTACTGGCAGAAAAGTGTCTTAACCACTGTGCCACATTGCTGCCAGCTGCCGGAGTGTGAAGAGGGCAAAGATGCCAACCCCTGTCAAGTGTTTGTAGGAACCATCAGGACAGTTGGTAGGCCTGTCAGGTCACACATACAGATGCCAACCCCTGTCAAGTGTTTGTAGGAACAATCAGGACAGTTGGTAGGCCTGTCAGGTCACACATACAGATGTCAACCTGTCAAGTGTTTGTAGGAACCATCAGGACAGTTGGTAGGCATGTCAGGTCACACATACAGATGTCAACCTCTCTCAAGTGTTTGTAGGAACCATCAGGACAGTTGGTAGGCATGTCAGGTCACACATACAGATGTCAACCCCTGTCAAGTGTTTGTAGCAACAATCAGGACAGTTGGCAGGCCTGTCAGGTCACACATACAGATGTCAACCTCTGTCAAGTGTTTGTAGGAACCATCAGGACAGTTGGTAGGCATGTCAGGTCACACATACAGATGTCAACCTCTCTCAAGTGTTTGTAGGAACCATCATGACAGTTGGTAGGCATGTCAGGTCACACATACAGATGTCAACCTCTCTCAAGTGTTTGTAGGAACCATCATGACAGTTGGTAGGCATGTCAGGTCACACATACAGATGTCAACCTCTGTCAAGTGTTTGTAGGAACCATCAGGACAGTTGGCAGGCCTGTCAGGTCACACATACAGATGTCAACCTCTGTCAAGTGTTTGTAGGAACCATCAGGACAGTTGGTAGGCCTGTCAGGTCACACATACAGATGTCAACCTGTCAAGTGTTTGTAGGAACCATCAGGACAGTTGGCAGGCCTGTCAGGTCACACATACAGATGTCAACCCCTGTCAAGTGTTTGTAGGAACCATCAGGACAGTTGGTAGGCCTGTCAGGTCACACATACAGATGTCAACCCCTGTCAAGTGTTTGTAGGAACAATCAGGACAGTTGGTAGGCCTGTCAGGTCACACATACAGATGTCAACCTCTCTCAAGTGTTTGTAGGAACCATCATGACAGTTGGTAGGCATGTCAGGTCACACATACAGATGTCAACCTCTGTCAAGTGTTTGTAGGAACCATCAGGACAGTTGGTAGGCCTGTCAGGTCACACATACAGATGTCAACCTGTCAAGTGTTTGTAGGAACCATCAGGACAGTTGGCAGGCCTGTCAGGTCACACATACAGATGTCAACCCCTGTCAAGTGTTTGTAGGAACCATCAGGACAGTTGGTAGGCCTGTCAGGTCACACATACAGATGTCAACCCCTGTCAAGTGTTTGTAGGAACCATCAGGACAGTTGGTAGGCCTGTCAGGTCACACATACAGATGTCAACCCCTGTCAAGTGTTTGTAGGAACAATCAGGACAGTTGTAGGAACATTTTGAATAAGGTAGGAACACTCGGACATTTGGTGAAACTTGTGTTCCTGCCGCTGCTTCTTTACAGCTGACATCTGTGGCACTGTGTCGCTTCCCTGGTCTTCGTTTGTCTTGTTTCTCACAACTGGAATCCATGGCTGACGTCTGTGTTTCCAGCCATATGTTTCTTCCTTGCACTCCACGTTTAATCTACCAGGCACAAACACTGTTTGACCGAGACACAACTTGATTCAGTCAGGCTCTCTCTTGTTCGGGCAAACTGTTACGCTGACAGGTCCACTGAATGCTGTTTCAATGTAAACACACACACAATGGGCTGAGCATCACCAAGTGAGACCAAGGTCAGCAGTGACTGCCCTGGCCTCGTGATCAAGGTCTACACCATCTGGATAATGTCACGACAGGAAAGCATGTGACCATGCTATGTAGTCAAAAATTAACTTGTCCGAACAATTTTGATGTTGGCGTAACGTCAGACCAAACTGCGATCTAGCGCAACAAAATCATAGCAGTTGACATCTGTGAGAGAGAGGTGGGGACTGACCTCCCTGATGCAGCGATGACCGTGACGCTGCAGGAAGGTTCGGGTCTTGTGACGCAGCATGGGGTACTGCTCACTGCCCAGCACCGCCACACACTCCTGTCAGGTGACAAGACATGACATCATATGACAAGACAAGACACAAGACAAGACAAGACACAGGACAAGACACATGACAGGACAGGACAAGACAAGACACATGACAAGACAAGACACAAGACAAGACAAATGACAAGACAAGACATGACAAGACACATGACAAGACAAATGACAAGACACAAGACAAGACACAAGACAAGACAAGACACATGACAAGACACATGACAAGACAAGACACAAGACAAGACACATGACAAGACAAGACACATGACAAGACAAGACGCATGACAAGACACATGACAAGACAAATGACAAGACAAGACAAGGCACAAGACAAGACAAATGACAAGACAAGACACAAGACAAGGCACATGGCATGACAAGACACATGACATGACAAAAGACAAGAACATGACAAGACACAAGACAAGAACATGACAAGACAAGACACATGACAAGACAAGACAAGACGCAAGACAAGGCACATGGCATGACAAGACACATGACATGACAAAAGACAAGAACATGACAAGACACAAGACAAGAACATGACAAGACACATGACAAGACAAGGCACATGACAAGACAAATGACAAGACAAGAACATGACAAGACACATGACAAGACAAGACACAAGACAAGACACATGACATGACAAGACACATGACAAGACAAGACACATGACATGACAAGACAAGACATGACAAGACACATGACAAGACAAAAGACAAGACACAACGAGACACATGACAAGAAACAAGACATGACAAGACAAAGGACAAGACAAGACAAGACAAGACAAAATCTTTATTACTGAGGGTAACAGATAAGCTTAAGCAAGTAACGCTCATTTTTTACATCCAGTCCTCACCCTGAAGAAGGAATAAAGCTGAACATGAGAAAATGAGATATCAAAAAACGAAATGAAAACATGATCAACATACACACATCCATTCTTCCCATTGCTGTGAATCTCTTGTACAATAATCACAATTATACACATGTAATAATTACAGTCTCACAGTCATTTTAATATGTATACATAAAAGACACTCAATACATAACAAACTTAAACACAATTATCATAATCATACACAATAAACACAGTAAGAGAACAGGCATCAATATCACACTATGAATAAAACACAGACATATACAATTAAAACCAAGCTGTTCAACAGTATTTAAAAATGAGTACACAGTATAAAACACACACACACACACACACAGAGACACACACACACACATGCACACACACGCATGCACACACAAACACACACAAGCAAGCACGCATGCACACACGCACGCACACACACACACACACACACAGACACGCACACACGCATGCGCGCACACACACACACACACACGCACCCACACAAACTCACCCACACGCACCCACCCACACCCACACACATACTCTCACCCCCCCCCCCCACACACACACGCACCCCCCACCCACACACACACGCACCCCCCCACACACTCACCCCCACACCCCCCACCCACAGCCACCCCCCCACACACACATTCAACCCCACACACACACGCACCCCCCCCCACACACACACACTGCCTGACCTGATCAGTGGCTGAGCAGAACTGGTCCTTCAGTCCATCCTGGGAAATCTGTTTGGCCAGATCCTGGTCACCAATCAATGAATGGACAAGCCACAGTCACATTGATCATCACGCTACTGCTATTGCTACTGTAGGACAGTCATCAGGCATTTGCTACTGCTACTGTATGATAGTCATCAGGCTACTGCTACTGCTACTGTATGATAGTCATCAGGCTACTGCTACTGCTACTGTATGACAGTCATCAGGCTACTGCTACTGCTACTGTATGATAGTCATCAGGCTACTGCTACTGTATGATAGTCGTCACACTACTGCTACTGCTACTGTATGATAGTCGTCACACTACTGCTACTGCTACTGTATGATAGTCATCAGGCCACTGCTACTGTATGATAGTCGTCACACTACTGCTACTGCTACTGTATGATAGTCATCAGGCTACTGCTACTGCTACTGTATGATAGTCATCAGGCTACTGCTACTGTATGATAGTCGTCACACTACTGCTACTGCTACTGTATGATAGTCATCAGGCCACTGCTACTGTATGATAGTCGTCACACTACTGCTACTGCTACTGTATGATAGTCATCAGGCTATTGCTACTGTATGATAGTCATCAGGCTACTGCTACTGTATGATAGTCGTCACACTACTGCTACTGCTACTGTATGATAGTCATCAGGCTATTGCTACTGTATGATAGTCATCAGGCTACTGCTACTGTATGATAGTCGTCACACTACTGCTACTGCTACTGTATGATAGTCATCAGGCTACTGCTACTGTATGATAGTCGTCACACTACTGCTACTGCTACTGTATGATAGTCATCAGGCTACTGCTACTGTATGATAGTCATCAGGCTACTGCTACTGCTACTGTATGATAGTCATCAGGCTACTGCTACTGCTACTGTATGATAGTCATCAGGCTACTGCTACTGTATGATAGTCGTCACACTACTGCTACTGCTACTGTATGATAGTCATCAGGCTACTGCTACTGTATGATAGTCATCAGGCTACTGCTACTGCTACTGTATGATAGTCATCACGCTACTGCTACTGTATGATAGTCATCAGGCTACTGCTACTGTATGATAGTCATCAGGCTACTGCTACTGTATGATAGTTATCAGGCTACTGCTACTGTATGATAGTCATCACGCTACTGCTACTGTATGATAGTCATCAGGCCACTGCTACTGCTACTGTATGATAGTTATCAGGCTACTGCTACTGTATGATAGTCATCAGGCCACTGCTACTGCTACTGTATGATAGTTATCAGGCTACTGCTACTGCTACTGTATGATAGTCATCAGGCTACTGCTACTGTATGATAGTTATCAGGCCACTGCTACTGCTACTGTATGATAGTTATCAGGCTACTGCTACTGTATGATAGTCATCAGGCCACTGCTACTGTATGATAGTCATCAGGCTACTGCTACTGCTACTGTATGATAGTTATCACGCTACTGCTACTGTATGATAGTCATCAGGCCACTGCTACTGCTACTGTATGATAGTTATCAGGCTACTGCTACTGTATGATAGTTATCAGGCTACTGCTACTGTATGATAGTCATCAGGCCACTGCTACTGCTACTGTATGATAGTCATCAGGCTACTGCTACTGCATGATAGTTATCAGGCTACTGCTACTGTATGATAGTTGTGTTCCACTATGACCATCTGAACAGCAGTGGAGGTAACTGCTGTCCCGACTATCTGGGATAGAATTTGATTATAGCGGAGAGTGTCTTACCCAAGTTACATCCCCACTCTCTCAGCCAAGAATGTTTTAGGACAGTCGGCGTTGGGATGGTTCCCCAAGGCCAACTAGCCCCCAAGGCTGCAGCACTAAGAGCCAGTGCAAGTTTGCCTCCTGGTTTGAGAGTAACAGTCCTTCACAAAAGACTAAGCTGTAAATGACTTCCTATTGCAATGGAGAAACCATTGATAACACAGTTCGCACTTTGCTGTTGATCCAACCGTAAACTATGTCAATCTGTGATATAAGCTGAGTGTTGGGCTACTTTTTTGTTTGTTTGGTTTTTGTTGTTGTTTTTCATTTAAGAATAATAAGGATAACAATTATAATAAAAACAATAATAATGATAATATGTTTGGGTTTGTTTCCCTATGCATGAAAGGTTATATTTTCTCTTACTGAAACATCATCATCATCATTAATAGTACCAGGAACCGACACTTTCCCACTGCATGACACTGTGAATATACACTTCACATCTGCTGTACACATGTCTGACCAGCAGCACCCAGCACGCTACGTCAGGCCTTGAGTGCATGATATACATTGGTGTACCTATCAGAGGGGACATTTTGGCCTTGAGTGCATGATATACATTTGTACCTATCAGGGGGGGGGACATTTTGGCCTTGAGTGCATGATATACATTGGTGTACCTATCAGAGGGGAAATTTTGGCCTTGAGTGCATGATATACATTGGTGTACCTATCAGAGGGAACATTTTGGCCTTGAGTGCATGATATACATTGGTGTACCTATCAGAGGGGACATTTTGGCCTTGAGTGCATGATATACATTGGTGTACCTATCAGAGGGGAAATTTTGGCCTTGAGTGCATGATATACATTGGTGTACCTATCAGAGGGGAAATTTTGGCCTTGAGTGCATGATGTACATTGGTGTACCTATCAGAGGGGACATTTTGGCCTTGAGTGCATGATATACATTGGTGTACCTATCAGAGGGGACATTTTGGCCTTGAGTGCATGATATACATTTGTACCTATCAGGGGGGGACATTTTGGCCTTGAGTGCATGATATACATTGGTGTACCTATCAGAGGGGACATTTTGGCCTTGAGTGCATGATATACATTGGTGTACCTATCAGAGGGGACATTTTGGCCTTGAGTGCATGATATACATTGGTGTACCTATCAGAGGGGACATTTTGGCCTTGAGTGCATGATATACATTGGTGTACCTATCAGAGGGGACATTTTGGCCTTGAGTGCATGATGTACATTGGTGTACCTATCAGAGGGGACATTTTGGCCTTGAGTGCATGATATACATTGGTGTACCTAGCAGAGGGGAAATTTTGGCCTTGAGTGCATGATATACATTGGTGTACCTATCAGAGGGGACATTTTGGCCTTGAGTGCATGATGTACATTGGTGTACCTATCAGAGGGGACATTTTGGCCTTGAGTGCATGATATACATTGGTGTACCTAGCAGAGGGGAAATTTTGGCCTTGAGTGCATGATATACATTGGTGTACCTATCAGAGGGGAAATTTTGGCCTTGAGTGCATGATATACATTTGTGTACCTATCAGAGGGGAAATTTTGGCCTTGAGTGCATGATATACATTGGTGTACCTATCAGAGGGAAAATTTTGGCCTTGGCTGCATGATATACATTTGTACCTATCAGAGGGGAAATTTTGGCCTTGAGTGCATGATATACATTGGTGTACCTAGCAGAGGGGAAATTTTGGCCTTGACTGCATGATATACATTGGTGTACCTATCAGAGGGGAAATTTTGGCCTTGAGTGCATGATATACATTGGTGTACCTATCAGGGGGGAAATTTTGGCCTTGAGTGCATGATATACATTGGTGTACCTATCAGGGGGGAAATTTTGGCCTTGAGTGCATGATATACATTTGTACCTATCAGAGGGGAAATTTTGGCCTTGACTGCATGATATACATTTGTACCTATCAGGGGGGAAATTTTGGCCTTGAGTGCATAATACACATTTGTACCTATCAAAGGGGAAATTTTGGCCTTGAGTGCATGATATACATTTGTACCTATCAGGGGGGAAATTTTGGCCTTGACTGCATGATATACATTTGTGTACCTATCAGAGGGGAAATTTTGGCCTTGAGTGCATGATATACATTGGTGTACCTATCAGAGGGGACATTTTGGCCTTGACTGCATGATATACATTGGTGTACCTATCAGAGGGGAAATTTTGGCCTTGAGTGCATGATATACATTTGTAATTATCAGGGGGGAAATTTTGGCCTTGACTGCATGATATACATTTGTGTACCTATCAGAGGGGAAATTTTGGCCTTGACTGCATGGTATACATTGGTGTACCTATCAGAGGGGAAATTTTGGCCTTGACTGCATGATGTACATTTGTGTACCTATCAGAGGGGAAATTTTGGCCTTGAGTGCATGATATACATTGGTGTACCTAGCAGAGGGGAAATTTTGGCCTTGAGTGCATGATATACATTGGTGTACCTATCAGAGGGGAAATCTTGGCCTTGAGTGCATGATGTACATTTGTGTACCTATCAGAGGGGAAATTTTGGCCTTGAGTGCATGATATACATTGGTGTACCTATCAGAGGGGACATTTTGGCCTTGACTGCATGATATACATTGGTGTACCTATCAGGGGGGAAATTTTGGCCTTGGCTGCATGATATACATTTGTACCTATCAGAGGGGAAATTTTGGCCTTGAGTGCATGATATACATTGGTGTACCTATCAGAGGGGAAATTTTGGCCTTGAGTGCATGATATACATTGGTGTACCTATCAGAGGGGAAATTTTGGCCTTGACTGCATGATATACATTGGTGTACCTATCAGAGGGGAAATTTTGCCAGAGGACAACACTTTTGTTGCCATGGGCTGTTTTAAGTGCGTCAAGTACATGTTGCACACGGGACCTCAGTTTATCGTCTCATTTGAACGACTAGACGCTCAGTTTGATTTTCCAGTCCTAACATGGAAGAAAGTGTGAGACCAGGATTCAAACCCAGACCCTCGTCAACACTGTACTGGCAGGTAAGCGTTTCTGCCAGCTTGCTCCCTACACAGACAGCAACAATGAGAGGAAGGAAGGAGAGAGAGGCACCTGTATTGCACTGGGAACCTCGGCACTGAACACGTCCCGACACTGGGACAGCAGCAAGGCAATGTCTCCAAAGTGCTCCGCTGTGCACTCTGCACACACAACACGTCTGGCATCATAAACAGCAGCAAGGCAATGTCTCCAAAGTGCTCCGCTGTGCACTCTGCACACACAACATGTCTGGCATCATAAACAGCAGCAAGGCAATGTCTCCAAAGTGCTCCGCTGTGCACTCTGCACACACACCACGTCTGGCATCATAAACAGCAGCAAGGCAATGTCTCCAAAGTGCTCCGCTGTGCACTCTGCACACACACCACGTCTGGCATCATAAACAGCAGCAAGGCAATGTCTCCAAAGTGCTCCGCTGTGCACTCTGCACACACACCACGTCTGGCATCATAAACAGCAGCAAGGCAATGTCTCCAAAGTGCTCCGCTGTGCACTCTGCACACACAACACGTCTGGCATCATAAACAGCAGCAAGGCAATGTCTCCAAAGTGCTCCGCTGTGCACTCTGCACACACAACACGTCTGGCATCGTAAACAGCAGCAAGGCAATGTCTCCAAAGTGCTCCGCTGTGCACTCTGCACACACACCACGTCTGGCATCATAAACAGCAGCAAGGCAATGTCTCCAAAGTGCTCCGCTGTGCACTCTGCACACACACCACGTCTGGCATCATAAACAGCAGCAAGGCAATGTCTCCAAAGTGCTCCGCTGTGCACTCTGCACACACAACACGTCTGGCATCATAAACAGCAGCAAGGCAATGTCTCCAAAGTGCTCCGCTGTGCACTCTGCACACACACCACGTCTGGCATCGTAAACAGCAGCAAGGCAATGTCTCCAAAGTGCTCCGCTGTGCACTCTGCACACACAACACGTCTGGCATCGTAAACAGCAGCAAGGCAATGTCTCCAAAGTGCTCCGCTGTGCACTCTGCACACACACCACGTCTGGCATCATAAACAGCAGCAAGGCAATGTCTCCAAAGTGCTCCGCTGTGCACTCTGCACACACAACATGTCTGGCATCATAAACAGCAGCAAGGCAATGTCTCCAAAGTGCTCCGCTGTGCACTCTGCACACACACCACGTCTGGCATCATAAACAGCAGCAAGGCAATGTCTCCAAAGTGCTCCGCTGTGCACTCTGCACACACAACACGTCTGGCATCATAAACAGCAGCAAGGCAATGTCTCCAAAGTGCTCCGCTGTGCACTCTGCACACACAACACGTCTGGCATCGTAAACAGCAGAAAAATCTATTCCTCAATGCTGAAACACCGATTAGTGATGCTGGTGGACTGCACCGAATAATAAATTCTGCACTGTTATCAGTAATCAAAGGAAAAGTATAAAGAGAAGCAAGGTGATTCCAGGTGAATGGCTTTGGAGAAGTGAAGTGTCACAGTGACTGGCATCAGTGTAACACCGCTGTTTGTCCAGTCCTTTTCTCTGCACACACAATGTTCTCTGCTTGTCGGCATCACGTGCAGACATGTTTCAGCCTGGAGTCTTCCTCTGCTGCTGTTGTCACACACAGGCAGAACACTGAACTGCATGCACAAGATCCTGATATCCATGTCAGTGTAAGCTGGGTTAGGGAAACAGGAACAATCAAAGTATCGCTGCTCAAATGACAAAATAAATACGGCCATGCATGTGCATGTGTGCCTGAAAGTATCTTGATCGTGTCTTATTTTGCTGAAAAGGACCACACTTTGAAATAACATGACGAAGTAAATGTGTGAATTTGCTCACGAGAAATCTTTCAGATTCAGACTCTCCATTGGTTTGATGAACGGAAGGAATTGCAACCAATGTAAATATTCATTTGATCTTTCTTGACATTAGGCAGCATCTTTTGTGATATGTTTCATGGTGCAAATGATGATTTCTGAAGTCAATATATCCTACCTGTAGCCTACTGACACCATCGTCAGAGGAGAATGGTGGAGATGTAAAAGGTTGTACTGGTGCTGCTGTGTTCTACTGACACCATCGTCAGAGGAGAATGGTGGAGATGTAAAAGGTTGTACTGGTGCTGCTGTGTTCTACTGACACCATCGTCAGAGGAGAATGGTGGAGATGTAAAAGGTTGTACTGGTGCTGTGTTCTACTGACACCATCGTCAGAGGAGAATGGTGGAGATGTAAAAGGTTGTACTGGTGCTGTGTTCTACTGACACCATCGTCAGAGGAGAATGGTGGAGATGTAAAAGGTTGTACTGGTGCTGCTGTGTGTTCTACTGCACTTTGAAACAAGGAAGTGACGATGGCTTTGTATCAACATATCTTGTTTCATTTCCTTGCTGGGTAGAAGTTTTGATTTCTTTCTTCTTTACAATGCTCATTTGCTCCACGCCTGACGACAGAGAAACAACAGTGGTCATTTTACAGCTCCACGCCTGACGACAGAGGAACAACAGTGGTCATTTTACAGCTCCACGCCTGACGACAGAGGAACAACAGTGGTCATTTTACAGCTCCACGCCTGACAGAGGTACAACAGTGGTCATTTTACAGCTCCACGCCTGACAGAGGAACAACAGTGGTCATTTTACAGCTCCACGCCTGACGACAGAGGTACAACAGTGGTCATTTTACAGCTCCACGCCTGACAGAGGAACAACAGTGGTCATTTTACAGCTCCACGCCTGACAGAGGTACAACAGTGGTCATTTTACAGCTCCACACCTGACGACAGAGGAACAACAGTGGTCATTTTACAGCTCCACGCCTGACAGAGGTACAACAGTGGTCATTTTACAGCTCCACGCCTGACGACAGAGGTACAACAGTGGTCATTTTACAGCTCCACGCCTGACGACAGAGGTACAACAGTGGTCATTTTACAGCTCCACGCCTGACAGAGGAACAACAGTGGTCATTTTACAGCTCCACGCCTGACAGAGGTACAACAGTGGTCATTTTACAGCTCCACACCTGACGACAGAGGAACAACAGTGGTCATTTTACAGCTCCACACCTGACGACAGAGGTACAACAGTGGTCATTTTACAGCTCCACACCTGACGACAGAGGAACAACAGTGGTCATTTTACAGCTCCACGCCTGACAGAGGAACAACAGTGGTCATTTTACAGCTCCACGCCTGACAGAGGAACAACAGTGGTCATTTCACAGCTCCACGCCTGACGACAGAGGAACAACAGTGGTCATTTTACAGCTCCACGCCTGACGACAGAGGAACAACAGTGGTCATTTTACAGCTCCACGCCTGACGACAGAGGTACAACAGTGGTCATTTTACAGCTCCACACCTGACGACAGAGGTACAACAGTGGTCATTTTACAGCTCCACACCTGACGACAGAGGTACAACAGTGGTCATTTTACAGCTCCACACCTGACAGAGGTACAACAGTGGTCATTTTACAGCTCCACGCCTGACAGAGGTACAACAGTGGTCATTTTACAGCTCCACGCCTGACCAGAGGTACAACAGTGGTCATTTTACAGCTCCACGCCTGACAGAGGAACAACAGTGGTCATTTTACAGCTCCACGCCTGACAGAGGTACAACAGTGGTCAGTTTACAGCTCCATCCACGCCTGACAGAGGTACAACAGTGGTCATTTTACAGCTCCACGCCTGACAGAGGTACAACAGTGGTCATTTTACAGCTCCACGCCTGACAGAGGTACAACAGTGGTCATTTTACAGCTCCACGCCTGACAGAGGAACAACAGTGGTCATTTTACAGCTCCACGCCTGACAGAGGTACAACAGTGGTCATTTTACAGCTCCACGCCTGACAGAGGTACAACAGTGGTCATTTTACAGCTCCACGCCTGACAGAGGTACAACAGTGGTCATTTTACAGCTCCACGCCTGACAGAGGTACAACAGTGGTCATTTTACAGCTCCACGCCTGACAGAGGTACAACAGTGGTCATTTTACAGCTCCACACCTGACGACAGAGGTACAACAGTGGTCATTTTACAGCTCCACGCCTGACAGAGGTACAACAGTGGTCATTTTACAGCTCCACACCTGACAGAGGTACAACAGTGGTCATTTTACAGCTCCACGCCTGACAGAGGAACAACAGTGGTCATTTTACAGCTCCACGCCTGACAGAGGTACAACAGTGGTCATTTTACAGCTCCACGCCTGACAGAGGTACAACAGTGGTCATTTTACAGCTCCACGCCTGACAGAGGAACAACAGTGGTCATTTTACAGCTCCACGCCTGACAGAGGTACAACAGTGGTCATTTTACAGCTCCACGCCTGACAGAGGTACAACAGTGGTCATTTTACAGCTCCACGCCTGACGAGAGGTACAACAGTGGTCATTTTACAGCTCCACGCCTGACAGAGGTACAACAGTGGTCATTTTACAGCTCCACGCCTGACAGAGGTACAACAGTGGTCATTTTACAGCTCCACGCCTGACAGAGGTACAACAGTGGTCATTTTACAGCTCCACGCCTGACAGAGGAACAACAGTGGTCATTTTACAGCTCCACGCCTGACAGAGGTACAACAGTGGTCATTTTACAGCTCCACGCCTGACGACAGAGGAACAACAGTGGTCATTTTACAGCTCCACGCCTGACAGAGGAACAACAGTGGTCATTTTACAGCTCCACGCCTGACAGAGGTACAACAGTGGTCATTTTACAGCTCCACGCCTGACAGAGGTACAACAGTGGTCATTTTACAGCTCCACGCCTGACAGAGGTACAACAGTGGTCATTTTACAGCTCCACGCCTGACAGAGGTACAACAGTGGTCATTTTACAGCTCCACGCCTGACAGAGGAACAACAGTGGTCATTTTACAGCTCCACGCCTGACAGAGGTACAACAGTGGTCATTTTACAGCTCCACGCCTGACAGAGGTACAACAGTGGTCATTTTACAGCTCCACGCCTGACGACAGAGGACAACAGTGGTCATTTTACAGCTCCCACGCCTGACAGAGGAACAACAGTGGTCATTTAACAGCTCCACGCCTGACAGAGGTACAACAGTGGTCATTTTACAGCTCCACGCCTGACAGAGGTACAACAGTGGTCATTTTACAGCTCCACGCCTGACAGAGGTACAACAGTGGTCATTTTACAGCTCCACGCCTGACAGAGGTACAACAGTGGTCATTTTACAGCTCCACGCCTGACAGAGGTACAACAGTGGTCATTTTACAGCTCCACGCCTGACAGAGGTACAACAGTGGTCATTTTACAGCTCCACGCCTGACAGAGGAACAACAGTGGTCATTTTACAGCTCCACGCCTGACAGAGGTACAACAGTGGTCATTTTACAGCTCCACGCCTGACAGAGGTACAACAGTGGTCATTTTACAGCTCCACACCTGACGACAGAGGAACAACAGTGGTCATTTTACAGCTCCACGCCTGACGACAGAGGTACAACAGTGGTCATTTTACAGCTCCACGCCTGACAGAGGTACAACAGTGGTCATTTTACAGCTCCACGCCTGACAGAGGTACAACAGTGGTCATTTTACAGCTCCACGCCTGACAGAGGTACAACAGTGGTCATTTTACAGCTCCACGCCTGACAGAGGAACAACAGTGGTCATTTTACAGCTCCACGCCTGACAGAGGTACAACAGTGGTCATTTTACAGCTCCACGCCTGACGACAGAGGAACAACAGTGGTCATTTTACAGCTCCACGCCTGACAGAGGTACAACAGTGGTCATTTTACAGCTCCACGCCTGACAGAGGAACAACAGTGGTCATTTTACAGCTCCACGCCTGACAGAGGAACAACAGTGGTCATTTTACAGCTCCACGCCTGACAGAGGAACAACAGTGGTCATTTTACAGCTCCACGCCTGACGACAGAGGTACAACAGTGGTCATTTTACAGCTCCACGCCTGACGACAGAGGAACAACAGTGGTCATTTTACAGCTCCACGCCTGACAGAGAACAACAGTGGTCATTTTACAGCTCCACGCCTGACAGAGGAACAACAGTGGTCATTTTACAGCTCCACGCCTGACAGAGGTACAACAGTGGTCATTTTACAGCTCCACGCCTGACAGAGGTACAACAGTGGTCATTTTACAGCTCCACGCCTGACAGAGGAACAACAGTGGTCATTTTACAGCTCCACACCTGACGACAGAGGTACAACAGTGGTCATTTTACAGCTCCACGCCTGACAGAGGTACAACAGTGGTCATTTTACAGCTCCATGCCTGACAGAGGTACAACAGTGGTCATTTTACAGCTCCACGCCTGACAGAGGTACAACAGTGGTCATTTTACAGCTCCACGCCTGACGACAGAGAAACAACAGTGGTCATTTTACAGCTCCACGCCTGACAGAGGAACAACAGTGGTCATTTTACAGCTCCACGCCTGACGACAGAGGAACAACAGTGGTCATTTTACAGCTCCACGCCTGACAGAGGAACAACAGTGGTCATTTTACAGCTCCACGCCTGACAGAGGAACAACAGTGGTCATTTTACAGCTCCACGCCTGACGACAGAGGTACAACAGTGGTCATTTTACAGCTCCACGCCTGACGACAGAGGTACAACAGTGGTCATTTTACAGCTCCACACCTGACGACAGAGAAACAACAGTGGTCATTTTACAGCTCCACGCCTGACGACAGAGAAACAACAGTTGTCATTTTACAGCTCCACACCTGACAGAGGTACAACAGTGGTCATTTTACAGCTCCACGCCTGACAGAGGAACAACAGTGGTCATTTTACAGCTCCACGCCTGACAGAGGAACAACAGTGGTCATTTTACAGCTCCACACCTGACAGAGGTACAACAGTGGTCATTTTACAGCTCCACGCCTGACAGAGGAACAACAGTGGTCATTTTACAGCTCCACACCTGACAGAGGTACAACAGTGGTCATTTTACAGCTCCACGCCTGACGACAGAGGAACAACAGTGGTCATTTTACAGCTCCACACCTGACAGAGGTACAACAGTGGTCATTTTACAGCTCCACACCTGACGACAGAGGAACAACAGTGGTCATTTTACAGCTCCACGCCTGACGACAGAGGAACAACAGTGGTCATTTTACAGCTCCACGCCTGACAGAGGTACAACAGTGGTCATTTTACAGCTCCACGCCTGACAGAGAAACAACAGTGGTCATTTTACAGCTCCACGCCTGACAGAGGAACAACAGTGGTCATTTTACAGCTCCACGCCTGACAGAGGAACAACAGTGGTCATTTTACAGCTCCACGCCTGACAGAGGAACAACAGTGGTCATTTTACAGCTCCACGCCTGACAGAGGTACAACAGTGGTCATTTTACAGCTCCACGCCTGACGACAGAGGAACAACAGTGGTCATTTTACAGCTCCACGCCTGACAGAGGAACAACAGTGGTCATTTTACAGCTCCACGCCTGACAGAGGAACAACAGTGGTCATTTTACAGCTCCACGCCTGACGACAGAGGTACAACAGTGGTCATTTTACAGCTCCACGCCTGACGACAGAGGTACAACAGTGGTCATTTTACAGCTCCACACCTGACGACAGAGAAACAACAGTGGTCATTTTACAGCTCCACGCCTGACGACAGAGAAACAACAGTGGTCATTTTACAGCTCCACACCTGACAGAGGTACAACAGTGGTCATTTTACAGCTCCACGCCTGACAGAGGAACAACAGTGGTCATTTTACAGCTCCACGCCTGACAGAGGAACAACAGTGGTCATTTTACAGCTCCACACCTGACAGAGGTACAACAGTGGTCATTTTACAGCTCCACGCCTGACAGAGGAACAACAGTGGTCATTTTACAGCTCCACACCTGACAGAGGTACAACAGTGGTCATTTTACAGCTCCACGCCTGACGACAGAGGAACAACAGTGGTCATTTTACAGCTCCACACCTGACAGAGGTACAACAGTGGTCATTTTACAGCTCCACGCCTGACAGAGGAACAACAGTGGTCATTTTACAGCTCCACACCTGACAGAGGAACAACAGTGGTCATTTTACAGCTCCACGCCTGACGACAGAGGTACAACAGTGGTCATTTTACAGCTCCACGCCTGACAGAGGAACAACAGTGGTCATTTTACAGCTCCACGCCTGACGACAGAGGAACAACAGTGGTTATTTTACAGCTCCACGCCTGACAGAGGTACAACAGTGGTCATTTTACAGCTCCACGCCTGACAGAGGAACAACAGTGGTCATTTTACAGCTCGACGCCTGACAGAGGTACAACAGTGGTCATTTTACAGCTCCATGCCTGACAGAGGAACAACAGTGGTCATTTTACAGCTCCACGCCTGACGACAGAGAAACAACAGTGGTCATTTTACAGCTCCACACCTGACAGAGGTACAACAGTGGTCATTTTACAGCTCCACGCCTGACGACAGAGAAACAACAGTGGTCATTTTACAGCTCCACGCCTGACAGAGGTACAACAGTGGTCATTTTACAGCTCCACGCCTGACAGAGGTACAACAGTGGTCATTTTACAGCTCCACGCCTGACAGAGGTACAACAGTGGTCATTTTACAGCTCCACACCTGACAGAGGTACAACAGTGGTCATTTTACAGCTCCACGCCTGACAGAGGAACAACAGTGGTCATTTTACAGCTCCACACCTGACAGAGGTACAACAGTGGTCATTTTACAGCTCCACGCCTGACAGAGGAACAACAGTGGTCATTTTACAGCTCCACACCTGACAGAGGTACAACAGTGGTCATTTTACAGCTCCAGACCTGACGACAGAGGAACAACAGTGGTCATTTTACAGCTCCACGCCTGACAGAGGTACAACAGTGGTCATTTTACAGCTCCACGCCTGACGACAGAGGAACAACAGTGGTCATTTTACAGCTCCACGCCTGACGACAGAGGTACAACAGTGGTCATTTTACAGCTCCACACCTGACGACAGAGGAACAACAGTGGTCATTTTACAGCTCCACGCCTGACAGAGGTACAACAGTGGTCATTTTACAGCTCCACACCTGACGACAGAGGAACAACAGTGGTCATTTTACAGCTCCACGCCTGACAGAGGTACAACAGTGGTCATTTTACAGCTCCACGCCTGACAGAGGTACAACAGTGGTCATTTTACAGCTCCACGCCTGACAGAGGTACAACAGTGGTCATTTTACAGCTCCACACCTGACGACAGAGGAACAACAGTGGTCATTTTACAGCTCCACACCTGACGACAGAGGTACAACAGTGGTCATTTTACAGCTCCACGCCTGACAGAGGTACAACAGTGGTCATTTTACAGCTCCACGCCTGACAGAGGTACAACAGTGGTCATTTTACAGCTCCAATTCAACTTTCAGAAAACAACAATAACAGTGTGAATTGACCATGTTCAGAAAGCACCAATTCAACTTTCAGAAAACAACAATAACAGTGTGAATTGACCATGTTCAGAAAGCACCAATTCAACTTTCAGAAAACAACAATAACAGTGTGAATTGACCATGTTCAAAAAGCAAAATTCTCTAATTAGTGATCCAGATGCTTTCCTTAAACAAGGCAAACACACACACACACACACACACACACACACACACACACACTAATAATAATAATAACAAATATCCACCTCTTGTTCATACCTGACAAATTACTGTTGATGATGTTGAGAAGAATTAAATTCCAAGACCCAGATTTAGAACTGTTGACCAGAGTCCAGTGCCACACCTGGAACACACAGCACACTCCTCCTGCATCTCCCTCCCATCTCACCTGTCTCCTGTCCATCTCACACCTCCTGCACCTCCCTCCCATCTCACCTGTCTCCTGTCCATCTCACACCTCCTGCATCTCCCCCATCTCACCTGTCTCCTGTCCATCTCACACCTCCTGCATCTCCCCCATCTCACCTGTCTCCTGTCCATCTCACACCTCCTGCACCTCCCTCCCATCTCACCTCTCACCTGTCCATCTCACACCTCCTGCACCTCCCTCCCATCTCACCTCTCACCTGTCCATCTCACACCTCCTGCACCTCCCTCCCATCTCACCTCTCACCTGTCCATCTCACACCTCCTGCATCTCCCCCATCTCACCTGTCTCCTGTCCATCTCACACCTCCTGCACCTCCCCCCCATCTCACCTGTCTCCTGTCCATCTCACACCTCCTGCATCTCCCCCATCTCACCTGTCTCCTGTCCATCTCACATCTCCTGCACCTCCCTCCCATCTCACCTGTCTCCTGTCCATCTCACACCTCCTGCACCTCCCCCATCTCACCTGTCTCCTGTCCATCTCACACCTCCTGCATCTCCCCCATCTCACCTGTCTCCTGTCCATCTCACACCTCCTGCATCTCCCCCATCTCACCTGTCTCCTGTCCATCTCACACCTCCTGCACCTCCCTCCCATCTCACCTGTCTCCTGTCCATCTCACACCTCCTGCATCTCCCTCCCATCTCACCTGTCTCCTGTCCATCTCACACCTCCTGCATCTCCCTCTCACCTGTCTCCTGTCCATCTCACACCTCCTGCATCTCCCTCTCATCTCACCTGTCTCCTGTCCATCTCACATCTCCTGCATCTCCCTCCCATCTCACCTGTCTCCTGGCCATCTCACACCTCCTGCACCTCCCCCATCTCACCTGTCTCCTGTCCATCTCACATCTCCTGCATCTCCCCCATCTCACCTGTCTCCTGTCCATCTCACATCTCCTGCATCTCCCTCCCATCTCACCTGTCTCCTGTCCATCTCACACCTCCTGCATCTCCCCCCCCATCTCACCTGTCCATCTCACATCTCCTGCATCTCCCCCATCTCACCTGTCTCCTGTCCATCTCACACCTCCTGCACCTCCCTCCCATCTCACCTGTCTCCTGTCCATCTCACACCTCCTGCATCTCACACCTCCTGCATCTCCCTCCCATCTCACCTGTCTCCTGTCCATCTCACACCTCCTGCATCTCCCTCTCATCTCACCTGTCTCCTGTCCATCTCACACCTCCTGCATCTCCCTCTCATCTCACCTGTCTCCTGTCCATCTCACACCTCCTGCACCTCCCTCCCATCTCACCTGTCTCCTGTCCATCTCACACCTCCTGCATCTCCCTCCCATCTCACCTGTCTCCTGTCCATCTCACACCTGTCTCCTGGCCATCATAACAATTCTTACACTTTCTAAATGTGGAGAGCACACACACACACACACACACACACACACACACACACACTGCTCTCATGCATGTATACACACACAGACATTCATGCTTTCTTGTGCACATGCACACGTATGCATACTCGCTTGCATGCATGCATACATACACATGAATGCATGCTTACAAACACACACATACAGGTTTATCAACTTATGTGTGTGTGCATGCATGCATGCTTGCATACTTGCATGTGTGTATGTATGTGGTAATTCAGACTGGCAGGCAGTCCAGGTCATTCAGACAGCAGGCAGTCCAGGTCATTCAGACAGGTAGACAGTCCAGGTCATTCAGACAGGTAGACAGTCCAGGTCATTCAGACAGCAGGCAGTCCAGGTCATTCAGACAGGTAGACAGTCCAGGGTAGACAGTCCAGGTCATTCAGACAGGTAGACAGTCCAGGTCATTCAGACAGGTAGACAGTCCAGGGTAGACAGTCCAGGTCATTCAGACAGGTAGACAGTCCAGGGTAGACAGTCCAGGTCATTCAGACAGGTAGACAGTCCAGGGTAGACAGTCCAGGTCATTCAGACAGGTAGACAGTCCAGGTCATTCAGACAGGTAGACAGTCCAGGGTAGACAGTCCAGGTCATTCAGACAGGCAGACAGTGCAGGGTAGACAGTCCAGGGTAGACAGTCCAGGTCATTCAGACAGGTAGACAGTCCAGGGTAGACAGTCCAGGGTAGACAGTCCAGGGTAGACAGTCCAGGTCATTCAGACAGGTAGGTCATTCAGACAGCAGGCAGTCCAGGTAATTCAGACAGGTAGACAGTTCAGGTCATTCAGACAGCAGACAGTCCAGGTAATTCAGACAGGTAGACAGTCCAGGTAATTCAGACAGGTAGACAGTCCAGGTAATTCAGACAGGTAGACAGTCCAGGTAATTCAGACAGGTAGACAGTCCAGGTCATTCAGACAGGTAGACAGTTCAGGTCATTCAGACAGCAGACAGTCCAGGTAATTCAGACAGGTAGACAGTCCAGGTAATTCAGACAGGTAGACAGTTCAGGTCATTCAGACAGCAGACAGTCCAGGTAATTCAGACAGGTAGACAGTCCAGGTAATTCAGACAGGTAGACAGTTCAGGTCATTCAGACAGCAGACAGTCCAGGTAATTCAGACAGGTAGACAGTCCAGGTAATTCAGACAGGTAGACAGTTCAGGTAATTCAGACAGGTAGACAGTTCAGGTCATTCAGACAGCAGACAGTCCAGGTAATTCAGACAGGTAGACAGTTCAGGTAATTCAGACAGGTAGACAGTTCAGGTCATTCAGACAGCAGACAGTCCAGGTAATTCAGACAGGTAGACAGTCCAGGCCATTCAGACAGACAGACAGTCCAGGTCATTCAGACAGGTAGACAGTCCAGGTCGTTCAGACAGCAGGCAGTGACCTGGTTCAACACGAGCACCCCTCACCTCCATGAAGTCCGGCAGGTGACGGTGGATGTCAGAGTACAGGGCCCTGGCTGTGCTGCACCCCTCCCCCTCCCCCTCCCCCACACTGTAGCCCTCCATCCTCCTCTCCCAACGCTTCGTCATGGAGCTGCCCTTGTTCAGGTACTGCCCACAGAAAGGACGGTTTTGTATCTTTCATGGGTATGTCGATATTAAACACTGTGACAGACAGACAGCTGGCACTGTCAGCCTCTGTGTGTGTGTGTGTGTGTGTGTGTGTGTGTGTGTGTGTGCATTTTTGTTTGCTTACTTGTTTATATTTTGTTTTTTCATTGATGACTTGAGGTGAAAAAAGCAGCTGTTTATTCAGTTTACCATCTTAAAATAAATTCTGACTTTGACACACATGCACATACAAATACATCTACACACTCATATACTCTCTCTCTCTCTCACAAACACACAAACACATACACACAACACACACACACACACACACATACAACACACACACACACAAACACACACAAACACACACACTCATATACTCTCACCCACACCCAGCCACTGTTCAGGAAACAGCACACGACCCACTGACCCACAACATTCTGACAGCATTGGCAGCACGGGTGAGGGGTCCAGGGAGTGGCCTGGCCACGTAGTCTTTGGCCACGGCCATGCTGAGGTCTGGCCGTGTTTCTCCCAACAGGTTCACCTCAGCCACCTCCTTCTGTGACAGTGCCACCTTCAGCAGTATCAGGCAGATGTCCTGCCACACAGCCAGGTCAAGGTCAAAGGTCACATGGCCTTTCACAGCCCATCAGGTACTGTGTCTAGCACTCGGCACAGGAAGGAAGGCAGTGAATTCATACCCACTGTGTCTAGCACTCGGCACAGGAAGGCAGTGAATTCATACCCACTGTGTCTAGCACTCGGCACAGGAAGGCAGTGAATTCATACCCACTGTGTCTAGCACTCGGCACAGGAAGGAAGGCAGTGAATTCATACCCACTGTGTCTAGCACTCGGCACAGGAAGGCAGTAAATTCATACCCACTGTGTCTAGCACTCGGCACAGGAAGGAAGGCAGTGAATTCCTACCCACTGTGTCTAGCACTTGGCACAGGAAGGCAGTGAATTCATACCCACTGTGTCTAGCACTTGGCACAGGAAGGCAGTGAATTCATACCCACTGTGTCTAGCACTTGGCACAGGAAGGCAGTGAATTCCTACCCACTGTGTCTAGCACTTGGCACAGGAAGGCAGTGAATTCATACTCACTGTGTCTAGCACTCGGAAAAGGAAGGCAGTGAATTCATACCCACTGTGTGACTTGGCACAGGAAGGCAGTGAATTCATACCCACTGTGTCTAGCACTTGGCACAGGAAGGCAGTGAATTCATACCCACTGTGTCTAGCACTCGGCACAGGAAGGAAGGCAGTGAATTCATACCCACTGTGTCTAGCACTCGGAAAAGGAAGGCAGTGAATTCATACCCACTGTGTGACTTGGCACAGGAAGGCAGTGAATTCATACCCACTGTGTCTAGCACTCGGCACAGGAAGGCAGTGAATTCATACCCACTGTGTCTAGCACTCGGCACAGGAAGGCAGTGAATTCCTACCCACTGTGTCTAGCACTTGGCACAGGAAGGCAGTGAATTCATACCCACTGTGTCTAGCACTCGGAAAAGGAAGGCAGTGAATTCATACCCACTGTGTCTAGCACTCGGCACAGGAAGGAAGGCAGTGAATTCATACCCACTGTGTCTAGCACTCAGCACAGGAAGGAAGGCAGTGAATTCATACCCACTGTGTCTAGCACTCGGCACAGGAAGGAAGGCAGTGAATTCATACCCACTGTGTCTAGCACTCAGCACAGGAAGGAAGGCAGTGAATTCATACCCACTGTGTCTAGCACTCAGCACAGGAAGGAAGGCAGTGAATTCATACCCACTGTGTCTAGCACTCGGAAAAGGAAGGCAGTGAATTCATACCCACTGTGTGACTTGGCACAGGAAGGCAGTGAATTCATACCCACTGTGTCTAGCACTCGGCACAGGAAGGCAGTGAATTCATACCCACTGTGTCTAGCACTCGGCACAGGAAGGCAGTGAATTCATACCCACTGTGTCTAGCACTCGGCACAGGAAGGTGGGACCCAACCCTCTCCTTCCATCGTTCTGACCTTTGATGATGATGATGTCAATGATGATGACGATGATGTCGATGATGATGCCATTCTAACCTTTCCCCGATTGAAAGCAGATCCCCCATTTGATAATAATAATGATGATGATGATGACGATGACGATGATGATGATGCCGTTCTAACTTACCCCGACTGAAAGCAGGTCGCCCATTTCATGATGATGATGATGATACACACACACACACGCACACACACACACGTGCACATACCCCCCCCCCTCCCCCGCCTCCCCATCCCCACCCCATGCCCCCCTCACACACAAAGAGAAACACGGGGTTATTACAAAGACTGACGTTGTCTGTGATCACACACATGTGCCAAAAAGAACCTGAAGAGACTGATCACTGACGGTGAGAGAGATGAAGAGATGGTTGCCGCAGGAAGTGACGGCCTTTGGGAAATCCACAACACGCTGACGGGCTCCCAGTCCCTGACTCAAGCGCTTCAAAAAACAACAAAAAAACGACCTCTCTCATTTTCCATGCTCAAGGAAAAAATACTGCTATTTAGTTATATATATATATATATATATATATATATATATATATATATATATATATATATATATATATATGTATATATATATATATATATATATATATAAAGTAATCATTTTTATAAGCTTTGCACCTCAGAACATGTATTGTAAGCAAATACAGAGGCTGAACAGTGGTAATAGACTAATTCTCATGTTTCAGGCAGAAGGCTATGGACATCAACTGATTGTTGCACTGTCTGTACTTTTTTTTTATCAATCCAAATAAAATTATTAAAAACAACAACAACAACCAGGTTAACAGATGCCAAAGCTGATGTGGATATTTTTTTTATTGTTGCCATGGTAGCAGATACAGAACTGCTGACAGTGACTTCATGAGGTAAACATGTGTAAAGCTTCAAACATACATGCAATGCATACAAGTGGTCCCTTACACAAGCATTCATTCTCTCTCTCTCTCTTACAGACACACTGATACACACAGACACACACTCAAACACACACAGACACACACTTTTGTTCACACACATAAACCCATCACAAGACATGAAAAACTAACCAACAACATACCCACAAACTCCCCACACACCCATAAACTCACAAACTCCCTGCACCTACAAACTACCACCCACCCACAAACTCCTACACACCCACCAACCCACAAACCCCCATCCACCCACAAACTCCCCCACACCCACAAACTCCCCAATACAACAGCAACCCAACCTGCAAGGAGCTGCCGATGGCCTGAACAAACGTTGACAGAGTGAGGGGCGTCACTGCTCCAGGCATCATTTCACTGCGCACACACACACACACACACACACACACGCGCGCACACACACACACACACACACACACACACACACGCGCACACACACACACACACACACACACACACACACCAGTCTTTCAAGAATGAAGCCAGACCAATGTAATGTCTGACACAGACTCAACAGATAACACTAGTGCAGAAACACTATGAACAACGTATCCTATCTTGCCACTAAACATACTGCTATAGTGCAGAAACACTGATGAACAACGTATCCTATCTTGCCACTAAACATACTGCTATAGTGCAGAAACACTGATGAACAACGTATCCTATCTTGCCACTAAACATACTGCTATAGTGCAGAAACACTGATGAACAACGTATCCTATCTTGCCACTAAACATACTGCTATAGTGCAGAAACACTGATGAACAACGTATCCTATCTTGCCACTAAACATACTGCTATAGTGCAGAAACACTGATGAACAACGTATCCTATCTTGCCACTAAACATACTGCTATAGTGCAGAAACACTGATGAACAATGTATCCTATCTTGCCACTAAACATACTGCTATAGTGCAGAAACACTGATGAACAACGTATCCTATCTTGCCACTAAACATACTACTATCATACCTAATAAAATCCCCAAACCCACTGATGAACAACGTATCATATCTTGCCACCAAACATACTGCTATCATACCGAATAAAATCCCCAAAAACCCCAAAATCTTAAAACGTTGGGTTACATCGCTGATCAGGCATCTGCTTAGCACATGTGGTGCAGCACATATGGATTTGTTTGAACACAGTGACACCTCTTTGAGCAACTGAACTGAGCTTAAAAAGCAACCAAACGCCCCCAACCTTCCCCCAAATGGGCCCTAGGGCCTGCATGAACATGAGAAACAGAAGTGTATGGTGTCACTGACGCCATAAAGTGAACTGTCACATGAACATGAGAAAGAAAAGTGTATGGAATACTGTGACTGACGACATAAAGTGAACTGTCACATGAACATGAGAAAGAAAAGTGTATGGAATACTGTGACTGACGACATCAAGTGAACTGTCACATGAACATGGGAAAGAAAAGTGTATGGAATACTGTGACTGACGACATAAAGTGAACTGTCACATGAACATGAGAAAGAAAAGTGTATGGAATACTGTGACTGACGACATCAAGTGAACTGTCACATGAACATGGGAAAGAAAAGTGTATGGAGTATTGTGACTGACGACATAAAGTGAACTGTCACATGAACATGAGAAAGAAAAGTGTATGGAGTATTGTGACTGACGACATCAAGTGAACTGTCACATGAACATGAGAAAGAAAAGTGTATGGAGTATTGTGACTGACGACATAAAGTGAACTGTCACTTGAACATGAGAAAGAAAAGTGTATGGTGTGACTGACGACATAAAGTGAACTGTCACATGAACATGAGAAAGAAAAGTGTATGGAGTATTGTGACTGACGACATCAAGTGAACTGTCACTTGAACATGAGAAAGAAAAGTGTATGGAGTATTATGACTGACGACATAAAGTGAACTGTCACATGAACATGAGAAAGAAAAGTGTATGGAGTATTATGACTGACGACATCAAGTGAACTGTCACATGAACATGAGAAAGAAAAGTGTATGGAGTATTATGACTGACGACATCAAGTGAACTGTCACATGAACATGAGAAAGAAAAGTGTATGGAGTATTATGACTGACGACATAAAGTGAACTGTCACATGAACATGAGAAAGAAAAGTGTATGGAGTATTATGACTGACGACATCAAGTGAACTGTCACATGAACATGAGAAAGAAAAGTGTATGGTGTGACTGACGACATAAAGTGAACTGTCACTTGAACATGAGAAAGAAAAGTGTATGGAGTATTATGACTGACGACATCAGGTGAACTGTCACATGAACATGGGAAAGAAAAGTGTATGGTGTGACTGACGACATAAAGTGAACTGTCACTTGAACATGAGAAAGAAAAGTGTATGGAGTATTATGACTGACGACATCAGGTGAACTGTCACATGAACATGGGAAAGAAAAGTGTATGGTGTGACTGACGACATAAAGTGAACTGTCACTTGAACATGAGAAAGAAAAGTGTATGGAGTATTATGACTGACGACATAAAGTGAACTGTCACATGAACATGAGAAAGAAAAGTGTATGGAGTATTATGACTGACGACATAAAGTGAACTGTCACATGAACATGAGAAAGAAAAGTGTGTGGAGTATTATGACTGACGACATAAAGTGAACTGTCACATGAACATGAGAAAGAAAAGTGTATGGAGTACTGTGACTGATGACATAAAGTGAACTGTCACATGAACATGAGAAAGAAAAGTGTATGGAGTACTGTGACTGATGACATAAAGTGAACTGTCACATGAACATGAGAAAGAAAAGTGTATGGAGTACTGTGACTGATGACATA
Source organism: Babylonia areolata (assembly GCF_041734735.1). Lineage (NCBI taxonomy): Eukaryota > Metazoa > Mollusca > Gastropoda > Neogastropoda > Buccinidae > Babylonia > Babylonia areolata. Next base: position 48,558,745 of record NC_134884.1, read on the forward strand.
AAGTGAACTGTCACTTGAACATGAGAAAGAAAAGTGTATGGAGTATTGTGACTGACGACATAAAGTGAACTGTCACATGAACATGAGAAAGAAAAGTGTATGGAGTATTATGACTGACGACATCAGGTGAACTGTCACATGAACCCCTGACTGCTGAGTTTGTTGAAATGAGATCAGTGTGGTGTGACTCTGATGTGCAGCAACAACTTCTGTGTACTCATAAGTGGTGTCAGTGGTTCTGCTGTACTCTTAAGTGGTGTCAGTGGTTCTGCTGTACTCTTAAGTGGTGTCAGTGGTTCTGCTGTACTGGTAAGTGGTGTCAGTGGTTCTGCTGTTCTCATAAGTGGTGTCAGTGGTTCTGCTGTACTCTTAAGTGGTGTCAGTGGTTTTGCTGTACTCATAAGTGGTGTCAGTGGTTTTGCTGGGCAGAAGTAATGCAATCACAACAGGAATTCAAACACAGAACGGTGACTGACATCCTGACCTGTAAGCTCTGTCTTCTCTCTGGGAGATGAAACAATTAGAAAAGGAAAGACCCGCAGAAGGCAAACGTCTGAAATAAAATGATAAGAAGAAAGGTTACCTAAACAGCCAAATAACAACAGCTTTTACACCCAAAAACCCAACTCGTGTAAACCAGCGTACACCAGAGATTTAGTTTGCAAATGCAGATGTTTGGATACACATGTACTTTCTAAAACTGTTGAAGCTGTTGTGTGGACGTGATCAAACAGGAGGAAAAAAGAAAGAAAAGCTGAGGAGAAAGGTGAGGACAGGAGACAGGAGCTGACCCGATGTTCCCCGTCGTCAGCCATTCGTACCCCCCGGCCAGTGGACTGTCAAACTCGTGGATCAGCTCCTCTTCCGTCTCCTGCGCTGACGTTGTGATTGGCCGAGCCTGCAAACCAGCACCGTCAGTCACCCAGCCAGTTGTCAGTGTCAGTGTCAGTGTCCAGAACGCATCAAGGTGTGCGAGCTGATCCATATGTGCTGCACCACACTGCCTGACCTCATACACCCAACATACAGGCCAGAGCCTTGAGAGACTGTTAGCCATGTACACAACATCAGCCTGTGTTGAAATAAGGTAAATAGATAAATCAGTACATAATATCATAAACATGAAAGATACAAAGAAGGCAAATGATTGAAATAAAATCAAAACTGAGGTCCTGCGAGCAGCATGCACTTAGCGCATGTAAAAGAACCCATAGCAACAAAACGGCTGTCCCTGACAAAGTTATAACAGAAAATCTATTTTGATTGGAAAACACACACTTGCAGACAGGAAAAAGACAGGAAAAAAATGTTGGTGTCCCTGCTCTGTGGTGACATGTTCTCTCTGAGGACGTCATGCAGCCTGGATCTGACACAGACACCTTAGTGTGTTGTGACATAAAGGGGTACATGTACAATACAATCTGACACAGACACACCTTAGTGTGTTGTGACATAAAGGGGTACATGTACAATACAATCTGACACAGACACCTTAGTGTGTTGTGACATAAAGGGGTACATGTACAATACAATGTGACACAGACACCTTAGTGTGTTGTGACATAAAGGGGTACATGTACAATACAATGTGACACAGACACCTTAGTGTGTTGTGACATAAAGGGGTACATGTACAATACAATCTGACACAGACACACCTTAGTGTGTTGTGACATAAAGGGGTACATGTACAATACAATCTGACACAGACACCTTAGTGTGTTGTGACATAAAGGGGTACATGTACAATACAAACTGACACAGACACCTTAGTGTGTTGTGACATAAAGGGGTACATGTACAATACAATGTGACACAGACACCTTAGTGTGTTGTGACATAAAGGGGTACATGTACAATACAATGTAACACAGACACCTTAGTGTGTTGTGACATAAAGGGGTACATGTACAATACAATGTGACATAGACACCTTAGTGTGTTGTGACATAAAGGGGTACATGTACAATACAATCTGACACAGACACCTTAGTGTGTTGTGACATAAAGGGGTACATGTACAATACAATGTGACACAGACACCTTAGTGTGTTGTGACATAAAGAGGTACATGTACAATACAATGTGACACAGACACCTTAGTGTGTTGTGACATAAAGGGGTACATGTACAATACAATGTGACACAGACACCTTAGTGTGTTGTGACATAAAGGGGTACATGTACAATACAATCTGACACAGACACCTTAGTGTGTTGTGACATAAAGGGGTACATGTACAATACAAACTGACACAGACACCTTAGTGTGTTGTGACATAAAGGGGTACATGTACAATACAAACTGACACAGACACCTTAGTGTGTTGTGACATAAAGGGGTACATGTACAATACAAACTGACACAGACACCTTAGTGTGTTGTGACATAAAGGGGTACATGTACAATACAATGTGACACAGACACCTTAGTGTGTTGTGACATAAAGGGGTACATGTACAATACAAACTGACACAGACACCTTAGTGTGTTGTGACATAAAGGGGTACATGTACAATACAATCTGACACAGACACCTTAGTGTGTTGTGACATAAAGGGGTACATGTACAATACAAACTGACACAGACACCTTAGTGTGTTGTGACATAAAGGGGTACATGTACAATACAATCTGACACAGACACCTTAGTGTGTTGTGACATAAAGGGGTACATGTACAATACAATGTGACACAGACACCTTAGTGTGTTGTGACATAAAGGGGTACATGTACAATACAAACTGACACAGACACCTTAGTGTGTTGTGACATAAAGGGGTACATGTACAATACAAACTGACACAGACACCTTAGTGTTGTGACATAAAGGGGTACATGTACAATACAATGTGACACAGACACCTTAGTGTGTTGTGACATAAAGGGGTACATGTACAATACAATGTGACACAGACACCTTAGTGTGTTGTGACATAAAGGGGTACATGTACAATACAAACTGACACAGACACCTTAGTGTTGTGACATAAAGGGGTACATGTACAATACAATGTGACACAGACACCTTAGTGTGTTGTGACATAAAGGGGTACATGTACAATACAATGTGACACAGACACCTTAGTGTTGTGACATAAAGGGGTACATGTACAATACAATCTGACACAGACACCTTAGTGTGTTGTGACATAAAGGGGTACATGTACAATACAATCTGACACAGACACCTTAGTGTTGTGACATAAAGGGGTACATGTACAATACAATGTGACACAGACACCTTAGTGTGTTGTGACATAAAGGGGTACATGTACAATACAATGTGACACAGACACCTTAGTGTGTTGTGACATAAAGAGGTACATGTACAATACAATCTGACACAGACACCTTAGTGTGTTGTGACATAAAGGGGTACATGTACAATACAATGTGACACAGACACCTTAGTGTGTTGTGACATAAAGGGGTACATGTACAATACAATCTGACACAGACACCTTAGTGGTTGTGACATAAAGGGGTACATGTACAATACAATGTGACACAGACACCTTAGTGTGTTGTGACATAAAGGGGTACATGTACAATACATTGTGACACAGACACCTTAGTGTGTTGTGACATAAAGGGGTACATGTACAATACAATGTGACACAGACACCTTAGTGTGTTGTGACATAAAGGGGTACATGTACAATACAATGTGACACAGACACCTTAGTGTGTTGTGACATAAAGGGGTACATGTACAATACAATGTGACACAGACACCTTAGTGTGTTGTGACATAAAGGGGTACATGTACAATACAATGTGACACAGACACCTTAGTGTGTTGTGACATAAAGGGGTACATGTACAATACAATGTGACACAGACACCTTAGTGTGTTGTGACATAAAGGGGTACATGTACAATACAATGTGACACAGACACCTTAGTGTGTTGTGACATAAAGGGGTACATGTACAATACAATCTGACACAGACACCTTAGTGTGTTGTGACATAAAGGGGTACATGTACAATACAATGTGACACAGACACCTTAGTGTGTTGTGACATAAAGGGGTACATGTACAATACAATCTGACACAGACACCTTAGTGTGTTGTGACATAAAGGGGTACATGTACAATACAATCTGACACAGACACCTTAGTGTGTTGTGACATAAAGGGGTACATGTACAATACAATGTGACACAGACACCTTAGTGTTGTGACATAAAGGGGTACATGTACAATACAAACTGACACAGACACCTTAGTGTGTTGTGACATAAAGGGGTACATGTACAATACAATCTGACACAGACACCTTAGTGTGTTGTGACATAAAGGGGTACATGTACAATACAATGTGACACAGACACCTTAGTGTGTTGTGACATAAAGGGGTACATGTACAATACAATCTGACACAGACACCTTAGTGTGTTGTGACATAAAGGGGTACATGTACAATACAATGTGACATAGACACCTTAGTGTGTTGTGACATAAAGGGGTACATGTACAATACAAACTGACACAGACACCTTAGTGTGTTGTGACATAAAGGGGTACATGTACAATACAAACTGACACAGACACCTTAGTGTGTTGTGACATAAAGGGGTACATGTACAATACAATGTGACACAGACACCTTAGTGTGTTGTGACATAAAGGGGTACATGTACAATACAATCTGACACAGACACACCTTAGTGTGTTGTGACATAAAGGGGTACATGTACAATACAATCTGACACAGACACACCTTAGTGTGTTGTGACATAAAGGGGTACATGTACAATACAATGTGACACAGACACCTTAGTGTGTTGTGACATAAAGGGGTACATGTACAATACAATCTGACACAGACACCTTAGTGTGTTGTGACATAAAGGGGTACATGTACAATACAATCTGACACAGACACCTTAGTGTGTTGTGACATAAAGGGGTACATGTACAATACAAACTGACACAGACACCTTAGTGTGTTGTGACATAAAGGGGTACATGTACAATACAAACTGACACAGACACCTTAGTGTGTTGTGACATAAAGGGGTACATGTACAATACAAACTGACACAGACACCTTAGTGTGTTGTGACATAAAGGGGTACATGTACAATACAATGTGACACAGACACCTTAGTGTGTTGTGACATAAAGGGGTACATGTACAATACAATGTGACACAGACACCTTAGTGTGTTGTGACATAAAGGGGTACATGTACAATACAATGTGACACAGACACCTTAGTGTGTTGTGACATAAAGGGGTACATGTACAATACAAACTGACACAGACACCTTAGTGTGTTGTGACATAAAGGGGTACATGTACAATACAATCTGACACAGACACCTTAGTGTGTTGTGACATAAAGGGGTACATGTACAATACAATCTGACACAGACACCTTAGTGTTGTGACATAAAGGGGTACATGTACAATACAATGTGACACAGACACCTTAGTGTGTTGTGACATAAAGGGGTACATGTACAATACAATGTGACACAGACACCTTAGTGTGTTGTGACATAAAGAGGTACATGTACAATACAATGTGACACAGACACCTTAGTGTGTTGTGACATAAAGGGGTACATGTACAATACAATCTGACACAGACACCTTAGTGTGTTGTGACATAAAGGGGTACATGTACAATACAATCTGACACAGACACCTTAGTGTGTTGTGACATAAAGGGGTACATGTACAATACAATGTGACACAGACACCTTAGTGTTGTGACATAAAGGGGTACATGTACAATACAATGTGACACAGACACCTTAGTGTTGTGACATAAAGGGGTACATGTACAATACAATCTGACACAGACACCTTAGTGTTGTGACATAAAGGGGTACATGTACAATACAATCTGACACAGACACCTTAGTGTGTTGTGACATAAAGGGGTACATGTACAATACAATCTGACACAGACACCTTAGTGTTGTGACATAAAGGGGTACATGTACAATACAATGTGACACAGACACCTTAGTGTGTTGTGACATAAAGGGGTACATGTACAATACAATGTGACACAGACACACCTTAGTGTGTTGTGACATAAAGAGGTACATGTACAATACAATGTGACACAGACACCTTAGTGTGTTGTGACATAAAGGGGTACATGTACAATACAATGTGACACAGACACCTTAGTGTGTTGTGACATAAAGGGGTACATGTACAATACATTGTGACACAGACACCTTAGTGTGTTGTGACATAAAGGGGTACATGTACAATACAATGTGACACAGACACCTTAGTGTGTTGTGACATAAAGGGGTACATGTACAATACAATGTGACACAGACACCTTAGTGTGTTGTGACATAAAGGGGTACATGTACAATACAATCTGACACAGACACCTTAGTGTGTTGTGACATAAAGGGGTACATGTACAATACAAACTGACACAGACACCTTAGTGTGTTGTGACATAAAGGGGTACATGTACAATACAAACTGACACAGACACCTTAGTGTGTTGTGACATAAAGGGGTACATGTACAATACAATGTGACACAGACACCTTAGTGTGTTGTGACATAAAGGGGTACATGTACAATACAATGTGACACAGACACCTTAGTGTGTTGTGACATAAAGGGGTACATGTACAATACAATCTGACACAGACACCTTAGTGTGTTGTGACATAAAGGGGTACATGTACAATACAAACTGACACAGACACCTTAGTGTGTTGTGACATAAAGGGGTACATGTACAATACAATGTGACACAGACACCTTAGTGTGTTGTGACATAAAGGGGTACATGTACAATACAATGTGACATAGACACCTTAGTGTGTTGTGACATAAAGGGGTACATGTACAATACATTGTGACACAGACACCTTAGTGTGTTGTGACATAAAGGGGTACATGTACAATACAAACTGACACAGACACCTTAGTGTGTTGTGACATAAAGGGGTACATGTACAATACAATGTGACACAGACACCTTAGTGTGTTGTGACATAAAGGGGTACATGTACAATACAATCTGACACAGACACACCTTAGTGTGTTGTGACATAAAGGGGTACATGTACAATACAATCTGACACAGACACACCTTAGTGTGTTGTGACATAAAGGGGTACATGTACAATACAAACTGACACAGACACCTTAGTGTGTTGTGACATAAAGGGGTACATGTACAATACAATCTGACACAGACACCTTAGTGTGTTGTGACATAAAGGGGTACATGTACAATACAATCTGACACAGACACCTTAGTGTTGTGACATAAAGGGGTACATGTACAATACAATGTGACACAGACACCTTAGTGTGTTGTGACATAAAGGGGTACATGTACAATACAATCTGACACAGACACCTTAGTGTGTTGTGACATAAAGAGGTACATGTACAATACAATCTGACACAGACACCTTAGTGTGTTGTGACATAAAGGGGTACATGTACAATACAATCTGACACTGACACCTTAGTGTGTTGTGACATAAAGGGGTACATGTATAATACAATGTGACACAGACACCTTAGTGTGTTGTGACATAAAGGGGTACATGTACAATACAATGTGACACAGACACCTTAGTGTGTTGTGACATAAAGGGGTACATGTACAATACAATGTGACACAGACACCTTAGTGTGTTATGACATAAAGGGGTACATGTACAATACAATGTGACACAGACACCTTAGTGTGTTGTGACATAAAGAGGTACATGTACAATACAATGTAACACAGAAACCTTAGTGTGTTGTGACATAAAGGGGTACATGTACAATACAAACTGACACAGACACCTTAGTGTGTTGTGACATAAAGGGGTACATGTACAATACAATGTGACACAGACACACCTTAGTGTGTTGTGACATAAAGGGGTACATGTACAATACATTGTGACACAGACACCTTAGTGTGTTGTGACATAAAGGGGTACATGTACAATACAATGTGACACAGACACCTTAGTGTGTTGTGACATAAAGGGGTACATGTACAATACAATCTGACACAGACACCTTAGTGTGTTGTGACATAAAGAGGTACATGTACAATACAATCTGACACAGACACCTTAGTGTGTTGTGACATAAAGGGGTACATGTACAATACAATCTGACACTGACACCTTAGTGTGTTGTGACATAAAGGGGTACATGTATAATACAATGTGACACAGACACCTTAGTGTGTTGTGACATAAAGGGGTACATGTACAATACAATGTGACACAGACACCTTAGTGTGTTGTGACATAAAGGGGTACATGTACAATACAATGTGACACAGACACAACTTAGTGTGTTGTGACATAAAGGGGTACATGTACAATACAATGTGACACAGACACCTTAGTGTGTTGTGACATAAAGAGGTACATGTACAATACAATGTAACACAGACACACCTTAGTGTTGTGACATAAAGGGGTACATGTACAATACAATGTAACACAGACACCTTAGTGTGTTGTGACATAAAGGGGTACATGTACAATACAATGTGACACAGACACACCTTAGTGTGTTGTGACATAAAGGGGTACATGTACAATACATTGTGACACAGACACCTTAGTGTGTTGTGACATAAAGGGGTACATGTACAATACAATGTAACACAGACACCTTAGTGTGTTGTGACATAAAGGGGTACATGTACAATACAATGTGACACAGACACCTTAGTGTGTTGTGACATAAAGGGGTACATGTACAATACAATGTAACACAGACAAAACTTAGTGTGTTGTAACAAAAAGTGGTGCAACACAATCTGACACAGACAACCTTAGTGTGTTGTGACATAAAGGGGTACATGTACAATACAATCTGACACAGACACCTTAGTGTGTTGTGACATAAAGGGGTACATGTACAATACAATCTGACACAGACACCTTAGTGTGTTGTGACATAAAGGGGTACATGTACAATACAATGTAACACAGACAAAACTTAGTGTGTTGTAACAAAAAGTGGTGCAACACAATCTGACACAGACAACCTTAGTTTATGTATGTATATATCAACAGTGTTTGTATGTACACATGTACATATCAACACTGTCTGCACGTATGTACATATCAACAGTGTTTGTATGTATGTACATATGGACAGTGTTTGTATGTATGTACATATGGACAGTGTTTGTATGTATGTACATATTGACAGTGTTTGTATGTATGTACATATTGACAGAACACATCAACAGGACTTGATGTAAGACCTTGTCAGATTCATTGTATTTGTGTTGTGATATTTCAAAACAAGACACTGTCAAGAGGAAAAGAGTGGAACTCTACCTGAAGCAGGTGAATGGTCCCACTGGCATAAGCCCATTCAATGTCTCTGGGAGATCCAAAATATTTCTCGATCTGCACAAACAGCCATCTTTGCCATGATAACTGTACACAGATAAACAAATCAGAGCAAATCTTGGAACTGACCAGTACAGAAAATAGAAAAATCATTAAAACTTCAACACATTTACACACGACAAACAGATGCTTTTTCATTCAAACCCATACACACACAAAGATACCCACACACACACACACACACAAACACACACACACACACACGTCACACACACACACACACACACACACACACACACGTCACACACACACAAACACACGTCACACACATGGAGTAAAAAGACAGTTTCAGTTCCAGTTTCAAGGACGTGTCAAAGCATGTGTGTTACACCACATCTGACTGACTGATCCATGTGTGTTACACCACATCTGACTGACTGATCCATGTGTGTTACACCACATCTGACTGACTGATCCATGTGTGTTACACCACATCTGACTGATCCATGTGTGTTACACCACATCTGGCTGATCCACGTGTGTTACACCACATCTGACTGACTGATCCATGTGTGTTACACCACATCTGACTGATCCATGTGTGTTACACATCTGACTGATCCACGTGTGTTACACCACATCTGACTGACTGATCCATGTGTGTTACACCACATCTGACTGATCCACGTGTGTTACACCACATCTGACTGACTGATCCATGTGTGTTACACCACATCTGACTGATCCATGTGTGTTACACCACATCTGACTGATCCATGTGTGTTACACCACATCTGACTGACTGATCCATGTGTGTTACATCACATCTGACTGATCCATGTGTGTTACACCACATCTGACTGATCCACGTGTGTTACACCACATCTGACTGATCCACGTGTGTTACACCACATCTGACTGACTGATCCACGTGTGTTACACCACATCTGACTGATCCACGTGTGTTACACCACATCTGACTGACTGATCCACGTGTGTTACACCACATCTGACTGATCCATGTGTGTTACACCACATCTGACTGATCCATGTGTGTTACATCACATCTGACTGACTGATCCATGTGTGTTACATCACATCTGACTGATCCACGTGTGTTACATCACATCTGACTGACTGATCCATGTGTGTTACACCACATCTGACTGACTGATCCATGTGTGTTACACCACATCTGACTGATCCACGTGTGTTACATCACATCTGACTGACTGATCCACGTGTGTTACATCACATCTGACTGGCTGATCCATGTGTGTTACACCACATCTGACTGATCCATGTGTGTTACACATCTGACTGATCCACGTGTGTTACATCACATCTGACTGACTGATCCATGTGTGTTACACATCTGACTGATCCACGTGTGTTACATCACATCTGACTGACTGATCCATGTGTGTTACATCACATCTGACTGATCCACGTGTGTTACATCACATCTGACTGACTGATCCATGTGTGTTACACATCTGACTGATCCATGTGTGTTACACCACATCTGACTGACTGATCCATGTGTGTTACACCACATCTGACTGATCCACGTGTGTTACACCACATCTGACTGACTGATCCATGTGTGTTACACCACATCTGACTGATCCACGTGTGTTACACCACATCTGACTGACTGATCCATGTGTGTTACACCACATCTGACTGACTGATCCATGTGTGTTACATCACATCTGACTGACTGATCCATGTGTGTTACACCACATCTGACTGATCCACGTGTGTTACACCACATCTGACTGACTGATCCACGTGTGTTACACCACATCTGACTGACTGATCCATGTGTGTTACATCACATCTGACTGACTGATCCATGTGTGTTACATCACATCTGACTGACTGACCCATGTGTGTTACACCACATCTGACTGATCCATGTGTGTTACACCACATCTGACTGATCCATGTGTGTTACACCACATCTGACTGATCCATGTGTGTTACATCACATCTGACTGACTGATCCATGTGTGTTACATCACATCTGACTGACTGATCCATGTGTGTTACACCACATCTGACTGATCCACGTGTGTTACACCACATCTGACTGACTGATCCATGTGTGTTACATCACATCTGACTGACTGATCCATGTGTGTTACACCACATCTGACTGATCCACGTGTGTTACACCACATCTGACTGACTGATCCATGTGTGTTACACCACATCTGACTGACTGATCCATGTGTGTTACATCACATCTGACTGACTGATCCATGTGTGTTACACCACATCTGACTGATCCATGTGTGTTACACCACATCTGACTGACTGATCCACGTGTGTTACACCACATCTGACTGATCCATGTGTGTTACACCACATCTGACTGACTGATCCATGTGTGTTACACCACATCTGACTGATCCATGTGTGTTACACATCTGACTGATCCACGTGTGTTACATCACATCTGACTGACTGATCCACGTGTGTTACACCACATCTGACTGACTGATCCATGTGTGTTACACCACATCTGCTGTTGAAACAAAGCAAAGCAAACAAAGAAAAGCAGATCCCTGATGTTCACGTAAACCCAGCACGCAGATCAGGCCTTGAGACCCTACCCTGGTTTATGTAAAACATACACAGAGAATAGGGGGAAAGATGTAGTTACAATAATATATACTGGCAGTAAAGACAATCCTAGGTTTATGTAAAACATACACAGAGAATAGGGGGAAAGATGTAACTACAATAATATATACTGGCAGTAAAGACAATCCTAGGTTTATGTAAAACATACACAGAGAATAGGGGGAAAGATGTAACTACAATAATATATACTGGCAGTAAAGACAATCCTAGGTTTATGTAAAACATACACAGAGAATAGGGGGAAAGATGTAACTACAATAATATATACTGGCAGTAAAGACAATCCTAGGTTTATGTAAAACATACACAGAGAATAGGGGGAAAGATGTAGTTTTTATAATATTTACTGGCAGTAAAGACAATCCTAGGTCTGTCTAAAACATTCATATAGAATAGGGGGAAAGATAAAGTCACAGTAAGATGTACAGGTAGTAAGACAAAAAGAAGTGAAAGGCAGGTAGAACAGTGAGGAGAGTCCTGCACAGTGCTGACCCCACCTGAATCCCCAGCCTGGCCAGAGACAGCAGGACGTCATCAGACAGGCAGCACTGCTGGCCTTGGTCAGCTGACAGCTGCACCTCCCCCGTCCCCCCGCCCTCTGTAAACCACACCTCACCTCCATCACCATCACCACACACCTCCCCCATCCCCCCGCCCTCTGTAAACCACACCTCACCTCCATCACCACACACCTCCCCGTCCCCCCGCCCTCTGTAAACCACACCTCACCTCCATCACCACACACCTCCCCCATCCCCCCGCCCTCTGTAAACCACACCTCACCTCCATCACCATCACCACACACCTCCCCCGTCCCCCCGCCCTCTGTAAACCACACCTCACCTCCATCACCACACACCTCCCCCATCCCCCCGCCCTCTGTAAACCACACCTCACCTCCATCACCATCACCACACACCTCCCCCGTCCCCCCGCCCTCTGTAAACCACACCTCACCTCCATCACCACACACCTCCCCCGTCCCCCCGCCCTCTGTAAACCACACCTCACCTCCATCACCACACACCTCCCCCATCCCCCCGCCCTCTGTAAACCACACCTCACCTCCATCACCATCACCACACACCTCCCCCATCCCCCCGCCCTCTGTAAACCACACCTCACCTCCATCACCACACACCTCCCCCTTCCCCCCGCCCTCTGTAAACCACACCTCACCTCCATCACCACACACCTCCCCCGTCCCCCCGCCCTCTGTAAACCACACCTCACCTCCATCACCACACACCTCCCCCATCCCCCCACCCTCTGTAAACCACACCTCACCTCCATCACCATCACCATCACCACACACCTCCCCCGTCCCCCCGCCCTCTGTAAACCACACCTCACCTCCATCACCATCACCACACACCTCCCCCGTCCCCCGCCCGCTGTAAACCACACCTCACCTCCATCACCATCACCACACACCTCCCCCATCCCCCGCCCTCTGTAAACCACACCTCACCTCCATCACCATCACCACACACCTCCCCCGTCCCCCCGCCCTCTGTAAACCACACCTCACCTCCATCACCATCACCACACACCTCCCCCATCCCCCGCCCTCTGTAAACCACACCTCACCTCCATCACCACACACCTCCCCCGTCCCCCGCCCTCTGTAAACCACACCTCACCTCCATCACCATACACCTCCCCCGTCCCCCCGCCCTCTGTAAACCACACCTCACCTCCATCACCATACACTTCCCCCGTCCCCCCGCCCTCTGAAAACCACACCTCACCACCATCACCATCACCACACACCTCCCCCGTCCCCCCGCCCTCTGTAAACCACACCTCACCTCCATCACCACACACCTCCCCCATCCCCCCGCCCTCTGAAAACCACACCTCACCACCATCACCATCACCACACACCTCCCCCGTCCCCCCGCCCTCTGTAAACCACACCTCACCTCCATCACCACACACCTCCCCCATCCCCCCGCCCTCTGTAAACCACACCTCACCTCCATCACCATCACCACACACTTCCCCTGTCCCCCCGCCCTCTGAAAACCACACCTCACCTCCATCACCATCACCACACACTTCCCCCATCCCCCCGCCCTCTGTAAACCACACCTCACCTCCATCACCATCACCACACACCTCCCCCGTCCCCCCGCCCTCTGTAAACCACACCTCACCTCCATCACCACACACCTCCCCCATCCCCCCGCCCTCTGTAAACCACACCTCACCTCCATCACCATCACCACACACTTCCCCCGTCCCCCCGCCCTCTGAAAACCACACCTCCATCACCATCACCACACATCTCCCCCGTCCCCCGCCCTCTGTAAACCACACCTCACCTCTATCACCACACATCTCCATCTGTACCTCACATCTGAAGACAGATCCACATCACCATGCACACTCCATCTGTACCTCAGAGAGTATCATGAACTTTTCAAAGACATGATGAATCAAAGCGCAGTGATTTATCAGCACCATAACAGCAATCCCCACCTTTATAAAGGGACAACTTTGACACGCCATTGGGGACAGAAATCCCATGGTTCACAGCGCTGACCTTGCATGGTGACCTTCACTGCCTTGCGTCCCGCCCGTCTCTCAGTGATGACCACACTGTCGTCCCACTGTCTGCGAACCTTGACTGTATCTGGCTCACACAGGCCCGACACCACCGACTGAAAAAGATATCATCCACATATACATCCACACTGTGGACTGAAAAAGCTACATGACACACATCATAAAGCTATGTGACACACATCAAAAAGCAACGTGACACACATCAAAAAGCAACGTGACACAGATCATAAAGCTACGTGACACACATCATAAAGCTACGTGACACACATCATAAAGCTACATGACAAAGCTATGTGACACACATCAAAAAGCTACATGACAAAGCTATGTGACACACATCAAAAAGCTACATGACAAAGCTATGTGACACACATCAAAAAGCTACATGACAAAGCTATGTGACACACATCAAAAAGCTACATGACAAAGCTATGTGACACACATCAAAAAGCTACATGACAAAGCTATGTGACACACATCAAAAAGCTACATGACAAAGCTATGTGACACACATCAAAAAGCTACATTGCAAAGCTATGTGACACACATCAAAAAGCTACATGACAAAGCTATGTGACACACATCAAAAAGCTACATGACAAAGCTATGTGACACACATCAAAAAGCTACATGACAAAGCAACGTGACACACATCAACAATGTTGATGTTGTTTCCTACAACAAAAACAGACACACCAAAATACATTGATGCACACACATAGAGACAGCCTGGGGACAGAATGTCCATAGTTTAAACTATTGTTTGATAAAAATTAATATTAAAACAGATTAGACTTGAAAGATTTTACAGTGGAGCAGTGTGTTATGTTTTGTGGTAGAGATTTCCAAAACCAAGTCCACAGTGTGAAAATGTTAGGAAACCATGGGACTTGCATCTGTAATGCGGTATTTCAAACATGCATGTATCAGACAAAGAACGCACCAGGGCAGGGTGGACAGTACATTTTGACCAGGTCAGAAAGATCTGATGGTGCAGAACCAGTCAATGAAGTGAAACATATCAAGTTATTTCAAACTGGATTCTTTCAGATGTTGGAAGACAGTGTAATATTCGTCGCAATCATTTCAGATAAGCTGTGTCCAATTATATTCAGTCTGAATTTACAAGCTTGAATGGCACTTGTGCAATCAGTTTGATGTGTAAACACAACCCTTCACAAATCTCATCTGACCACACACACACACACACACACACACACACACAAACACACACACACACATGCTAATACAAAGAAACAAAGAAACACATGCACAGACACACAGACACACACACACACACCACACAGTGACACAAAATGAACAGACCTCCCCAAGGCCAAAGTTAGCGCTGATGGAGAGCAGACTGGTGTTGTTGGTGATGGGATCTGCTGTGAAGAGCACTCCTGAAAACAGACAATCATCATGACCATGATAATCCTCCTCCTAATCCTCATCATCATAATGTACATTCTGTATAATGCCTTTTCTCACAAAGACCCATGGGCACTTTCTATGACAGAAAAAATTACAGATTACATGAACCACTCATGACCACTCTCCCTCTTTCCCTCCCCCCTCATTCCACACGCACACTGGGTTGGCAGGTCATGGGGTGGTGGGTTGGCAGGTCACTGGGGTGGTGGGTTGGCAGGTCATGGGGTGGTGGGTTGGTAGGTCACTGGGTGGTGGGTTGGTAGGTCACTGGGTGGTGGGTTGGTAGGTCACTGGGTGGTGGGTTGGCAGGTCATGGGGTGGTGGGTTGGTAGAGAGGTGTATGGTGCAGGTGTGTTCATGCAATCCAACAGAGAGGTGTATGGTCCAGGTGTGTTCATGCAATCCAAAAGAGAGGTGTATGGTGCAGGTGTGTTCATGCAATCCAACAGGGAGGTGTATGGTGCAGGTGTGTTCATGCAATCCAACAGGGAGGTGTATGGTGCAGGTGTGTTCATGCAATCCAAAAGAGAGGTGTATGGTGCAGGTGTGTTCATGCAATCCAAAAGAGAGGTGTATGGTCCAGGTGTGTTCATGCAATCCAAAAGAGAGGTGTATGGTCCAGGTGTGTTCATGCAATCCAACAGGGAGGTGTATGGTGCAGGTGTGTTCATGCAATCCAACAGGGAGGTGTATGGTGCAGGTGTGTTCATGCAATCCAAAAGAGAGGTGTATGGTGCAGGTGTGTTCATGCAATCCAAAAGAGAGGTGTATGGTCCAGGTGTGTTCATGCAATCCAAAAGAGAGGTGTATGGTCCAGGTGTGTTCATGCAATCCAACAGGGAGGTGTATGGTCCAGGTGTGTTCATGCAATCCAACAGGGAGGTGTATGGTCCAGGTGTGTTCATGCAATCCAAAAGAGAGGTGTATGGTCCAGGTGTGTTCATGCAATCCAACACAGAGGTGTATGGTCCAGGTGTGTTCATGCAATCCAACACAGAGGTGTATGGTCCAGGTGTGTTCATGCAATCCAACAGAAAGGTGTATGGTGCAGGTGTGTTCATGCAATCCAACAGGGAGGTGTATGGTCCAGGTGTGTTCATGCAATCCAACAGGGAGGTGTATGGTGCAGGTGTGTTCATGCAATCCAACAGGGAGGTGTATGGTCCAGGTGTGTTCATGCAATCCAAAAGAGAGGTGTATGGTGCAGGTGTGTTCATGCAATCCAACACAGAGGTGTATGGTCCAGGTGTGTTCATGCAATCCAAAAGAGAGGTGTATGGTCCAGGTGTGTTCATGCAATCCAACAGGGAGGTGTATGGTGCAGGTGTGTTCATGCAATCCAACAGGGAGGTGTATGGTGCAGGTGTGTTCATGCAATCCAAAAGAGAGGTGTATGGTGCAGGTGTGTTCATGCAATCCAACAGGGAGGTGTATGGTCCAGGTGTGTTCATGCAATCCAACACAGAGGTGTATGGTCCAGGTGTGTTCATGCAATCCAACAGAAAGGTGTATGGTGCAGGTGTGTTCATGCAATCCAACAGGGAGGTGTATGGTCCAGGTGTGTTCATGCAATCCAACAGGGAGGTGTATGGTCCAGGTGTGTTCATGCAATCCAAAAGAGAGGTGTATGGTCCAGGTGTGTTCATGCAATCCAACAGAAAGGTGTATGGTGCAGGTGTGTTCATGCAATCCAACACAGAGGTGTATGGTCCAGGTGTGTTCATGCAATCCAACAGAAAGGTGTATGGTGCAGGTGTGTTCATGCAATCCAACAGGGAGGTGTATGGTCCAGGTGTGTTCATGCAATCCAACAGGGAGGTGTATGGTCCAGGTGTGTTCATGCAATCCAAAAGAGAGGTGTATGGTCCAGGTGTGTTCATGCAATCCAACAGGGAGGTGTATGGTGCAGGTGTGTTCATGCAATCCAAAAGAGAGGTGTATGGTCCAGGTGTGTTCATGCAATCCAACAGGGAGGTGTATGGTGCAGGTGTGTTCATGCAATCCAACAGGGAGGTGTATGGTGCAGGTGTGTTCATGCAATCCAAAAGAGAGGTGTATGGTGCAGGTGTGTTCATGCAATCCAACAGAAAGGTGTATGGTGCAGGTGTGTTCATGCAATCCAAAAGAGAGGTGTATGGTGCAGGTGTGTTCATGCAATCCAACAGAAAGGTGTATGGTGCAGGTGTGTTCATGCAATCCAAAAGAGAGGTGTATGGTGCAGGTGTGTTCATGCAATCCAACACAGAGGTGTATGGTCCAGGTGTGTTCATGCAATCCAACACAGAGGTGTATGGTGCAGGTGTGTTCAGTGAAAGATGTATTGTGAAGGTGTGTTTGGTGAAAGGTGTATGGTGCAGGTGTGTTCATGCAATCCAGTGAAAGGTGTATGGTGCAGGTGTGTTCAGTGAAAGGTGTATGGTGCAGGTGTGTTCAGTGAAAGGTGTATGGTGCAGGTGTGTGTGTAGAGGCACAAAGTGGAGTGCGGTGTATTACCTGCCGCCTCTGCCGGTACCATCTCCTGAATGACCACCCCCACTGACGTCATGACTGGCTGGCCGCGCTGTCTGCCCGCAAAATTGATGACCACCACAAATATCTCTCTCTCTCTCTGTGTTTCACACACACACAACTAGCACACAAAGAAAAATGAAGAAAGACAGTGTCAAAACTTGGCTTTCATGTACAGCAGCGTTCAGACTCACTTCATGGCGGTGCCGTGGTGTCAGGGTATCAATCAGACTCACTTCATGGTGGTGCCGTGGTGTCAGGGTATCAATCAGACTCACTTCATGGCAGTGCCGTGGTGTCAGGGTATCAATCAGACTCACTTCATGGTGGTGCCGTGGTGTCAGGGTATCAATCAGACTCACTTCATGGTGGTGCCGTGGTGTCAGGGTATCAATCAGACTCACTTCATGGTGGTGCCGTGGTGTCAGGGTATCAATCAGACTCACTTCATGGCGGTGCCGTGGTGTCAGGGTATCAATCAACAGCCCCATTCTGGCAACTCATGTTTTATTCACCAGTGGTGCACTGTTTTAGGAGCAAGGTGGCACAATGGTAAAGACCCCTATCTGCCAATACCCTGTCTGTCTGTGAGGTCTGGGTTCAAATCCCTGGCTGGCTCTTTGTGCCCGGGGTTCACTGTACAGCAGGCACTTGGCGCACTGAAAAAGAAGCCACGGCAACACAAGTGTTGTGTTCCACACCACTGGGGAATGGACAGAGTGCAGTGTGTTCCACACCACTGGGGAATGGACAGAGTGCAGTGTGTTCCACACCACTGGGGAATGGACAGAGTGCAGGTTCAGTGTACAGCAGGCACTTGGCGCACTGAAAAAGAAGCCATGGCAACACAAGTGTTGTCCTCTGGCAAAACTCTGTAGACAAAATCCACTGTGGGTTACACTGCTGGTCAGGCATCTGCCTGGCAGATGTGGTGTCGGGCATATGGAACAGACAACCTCAGTGACACAATGCACGGTGAACTCTGAACTGACCTTCTGTACTCCACAGCTTGAAAGGTGAAGGCCGAGGCCCAGCACTTCTGCACAGCTTCAAACACCTGAAATCAGATACAACTTCCATTACACTTTCAAACCTTTTCCATGGACTCTCTTAGACTTTGGTCTGATTTACAGATCACAAACCAGTTTTTTCTTGACAGTTTGTTTATTTCTAGTACTCTCCATCCAACAAAACAAGGTGAATATGATAACATGTAGATTCTGTTTGCTTGTTGTTGTTTTTTAAGAATAAACATGCTAGTTATTGCTCAGTTTTTTGTTTGTGAAGGAAGGTGGCAGAATGGTTGAGACGCTCAGCTGCCAACATAGACAGTCCATGAGGGTGTGGGTTCAAATCTCCCTCTCACTCTTTCTCCCAAGTCTGACTGGAAAATCAAACTGAGCATCTAGTCATTCAGAAGAGATGATAAACAGATGTCCCATGTGCAGCATGCGCTTGGTACACTGAAAAAGAACCCATGGCAACGAGTGTTGTCCTCTGGCAAAATTCTGTAGAAGAAATCCACTCTGATAGACACACAGATATACATCATGCACTGAAGGCCTGACCAAGTGCGTTGGGTTATGCTGCTGATCAGGCATCTGCCTGGCAGATCTGGTGTGGCCTATATGGATTTGTCCAAACACAGTGACACCTCCTTCAGAAACTGAAACTGTTGTTGAAGGATAAACATGCTAGTTATCATGGAGTTAACAGACAATGGATTAGTTACAAGCCAAACAGCCATGTCAGTTTATTTTTGTGGTTTCAAGAAGCACATCACCAATAAGATGGTACGCAGAATGAAAGAGGTGTGTGTTGAAAGACTTTGAACTGTGGAATCCAGGTGAGGGACACAGTGCAGTGTCTTCAACACCACTGAGGGACAGAGTGCAGTGTCTTCAACACCACTGGGGAATGGACAGAGTGCAGTGTGTTCCACACCACTGGGGAATGGACAGAGTGCAGTGTGTTCCACACCACTGGGGAATGGACAGAGAGCAGTGTGTTCCACACCACTGGGGAATGGACAGAGTGCAGTGTGTTCCACACCACTATGGAATGGACAGAGTGCAGTGTGTTCCACACCACTGGGGAATGGACAGAGAGCAGTGTGTTCCACACCACTATGGAATGGACAGAGTGCAGTGTGTTCCACACCACTGGGGAATGGACAGAGAGCAGTGTGTTCCACACCACTGGGGAATGGACAGAGTGCAGTGTGTTCCACACCACTGGGGAATGGACAGAGAGCAGTGTGTTCCACACCACTGGGGAATGGACAGAGAGCAGTGTGTTCCACACCACTATGGAATGGACAGAGTGCAGTGTGTTCCACACCACTATGGAATGGACAGAGAGCAGTGTGTTCCACACCACTGGGGAATGGACAGAGAGCAGTGTGTTCCACACCACTGGGGAATGGACAGAGTGCAGTGTGTTCCACACCACTATGGAATGGACAGAGTGCAGTGTGTTCCACACCACTGGGGAATGGACAGAGTGCAGTGTGTTCCACACCACTGGGGAATGGACAGAGTGCAGTGTGTTCCACACCACTGGGGAATGGACAGAGTGCAGTGTGTTCCACACCACTATAGAATGGACAGAGTGCAGTGTGTTCCACACCACTGGGGAATGGACAGAGAGCAGTGTCTTCAACACCACTGGGGAATGGACAGAGTGCAGTGTGTTCCACACCACTGGGGAATGGACAGAGAGCAGTGTGTTCCACACCACTATGGAATGGACAGAGTGCAGTGTGTTCCACACCACTGGGGAATGGACAGAGTGCAGTGTGTTCCACACCACTGGGGAATGGACAGAGTGCAGTGTCTTCAACACCACTGGGGAATGGACAGAGTGCAGTGTGTTCCACACCACTATGGAATGGACAGAGTGCAGTGTCTTCAACACCACTGGGGAATGGACAGAGTGCAGTGTGTTGCACACCACTGGGGAATGGACAGAGTGCAGTGTGTTGCACACCACTGGGGAATGGACAGAGTGCAGTGTGTTCCACACCACTATAGAATGGACAGAGTGCAGTGTGTTCCACACCACTATAGAATGGACAGAGTGCAGTGTGTTCCACACCACTGGGGAATGGACAGAGAGCAGTGTGTTCCACACCACTATAGAATGGACAGAGTGCAGTGTGTTCCACACCACTGGGGAATGGACAGAGTGCAGTGTGTTCCACACCACTGGGGAATGGACAGAGTGCAGTGTGTTCCACACCACTATGGAATGGACAGAGTGCAGTGTGTTCCACACCACTATGGAATGGACAGAGTGCAGTGTGTTCCACACCACTGGGGAATGGACAGAGTGCAGTGTGTTCCACACCACTATGGAATGGACAGAGTGCAGTGTGTTCCACACCACTATGGAATGGACAGAGTGCAGTGTGTTCCACACCACTGGGGAATGGACAGAGTGCAGTGTGTTCCAATGGACAGAGTGCAGTGTGTTCCACACCACTGGGGAATGGACAGAGTGCAGTGTGTTCCACACCACTGGGGAATGGACAGAGTGCAGTGTGTTCCACACCACTATGGAATGGACAGAGTGCAGTGTGTTCCACACCACTATGGAATGGACAGAGTGCAGTGTGTTCCACACCACTATGGAATGGACAGAGTGCAGTGTGTTCCACACCACTGGGGAATGGACAGAGTGCAGTGTGTTCCACACCACTATGGAATGGACAGAGTGCAGTGTGTTCCACACCACTGGGGAATGGACAGAGTGCAGTGTGTTCCACACCACTGGGGAATGGACAGAGAGCAGTGTGTTCCACACCACTGGGGAATGGACAGAGTGCAGTGTGTTCCACACCACTGGGGAATGGATAGAGTGCAGTGTGTTCCACACCACTATGGAATGGACAGAGTGCAGTGTGTTCCACACCACTGGGGAATGGATAGAGTGCAGTGTGTTCCACACCACTGGGGAATGGACAGAGTGCAGTGTGTTCCACACCACTGGGGAATGGACAGAGAGCAGTGTGTTCCACACCACTGGGGAATGGACAGAGAGCAGTGTGTTCCACACCAGTGGGCGTGGACAGGAGAAAGAGGGCTGTCCTTGGGGTTTTGTTTCTTGGAGGAATTGTCAGCACTCCTGGAGTCATCAGCAGAGTGTAATGGTCTAGAAGGAGTACAGGTAAAAGTGTACAGGTACAAAGGTGTGTAGGTCCCTTACCTCCACAGCTCACAGAGGTGCACATGATCTCCATAAAGAAAGAGACAGGTACAGAGGTGTGTAGGTCCCTTACCTCCACAGTTCACAGAGGTGCACATGATCTCCATAAAGAAAGAGACAGGTACAGAGGTGTGTAGGTCCCTTACCACCACAGTTCACAGAGGTGCACATGATCTCCATAAAGAAAGAGACAGGTATAGAGGTGTGTAGGTCCCTTACCACCACAGTTCACAGAGGTGCACATGATCTCCATAAAGAAAGAGACAGGTATAGAGGTGTGTAGGTCCCTTACCACCACAGTTCACAGAGGTGCACATGATCTCCAAGAAAGAGACAGGTACAGAGGTGTGTAGGTCCCTTACCACCACAGCTCACAGAGGTGCACATGATCTCCATAAAGAAAGAGACAGGTATAGAGGTGTGTAGGTCCCTTACCACCACAGTTCACAGAGGTGCACATGATCTCCATAAAGAAAGAGACAGGTACAGAGGTGTGTAGGTCCCTTACCACCACAGTTCACAGAGGTGCACATGATCTCCATAAAGAAAGAGACAGGTACAGAGGTGTGTAGGTCCCTTACCACCACAGCTCACAGAGGTGCACATGATCTCCATAAAGAAAGAGACAGGTATAGAGGTGTGTAGGTCCCTTACCACCACAGCTCACAGAGGTGCACATGATCTCCATAAAGAAAGAGACAGGTACAGAGGTGTGTAGGTCCCTTACCTCCACAGCTCACAGAGGTGCACATGATCTCCATAAAGAAAGAGACAGGTACAGAGGTGTGTAGGTCCCTTACCTCCACAGTTCACAGAGGTGCACATGATCTCCATAAAGAAAGAGACAGGTACAGAGGTGTGTAGGTCCCTTACCTCCACAGTTCACAGAGGTGCACATGATCTCCATAAAGAAAGAGACAGGTACAGAGGTGTGTAGGTCCCTTACCACCACAGTTCACAGAGGTGCACATGATCTCCATAAAGAAAGAGACAGGTACAGAGGTGTGTATGTCCCTTACCACCACAGCTCACAGAGGTGCACATGATCTCCATAAAGAAAGAGACAGGTACAGAGGTGTGTAGGTCCCTTACCTCCACAGTTCACAGAGGTGCACATGATCTCCATAAAGAAAGAGACAGGTATAGAGGTGTGTAGGTCCCTTACCACCACAGCTCACAGAGGTGCACATGATCTCCATAAAGAAAGAGACAGGTATAGAGGTGTGTAGGTCCCTTACCTCCACAGCTCACAGAGGTGCACATGATCTCCATAAAGAAAGAGACAGGTACAGAGGTGTGTAGGTCCCTTACCACCACAGCTCACAGAGGTGCACATGATCTCCATAAAGAAAGAGACAGGTATAGAGGTGTGTAGGTCCCTTACCTCCACAGCTCACAGAGGTGCACATGATCTCCAAGAAAGAGACAGGTACAGAGGTGTGTAGGTCCCTTACCTCCACAGCTCACAGAGGTGCACATGATCTCCATAAAGAAAGAGACAGGTACAGAGGTGTGTAGGTCCCTTACCACCACAGCTCACAGAGGTGCACATGATCTCCATAAAGAAAGAGACAGGTACAGAGGTGTGTAGGTCCCTTACCACCACAGCTCACAGAGGTGCACATGATCTCCAAGAAAGAGACAGGTACAGAGGTGTGTAGGTCCCTTACCACCACAGTTCACAGAGGTGCACATGATCTCCATAAAGAAAGAGACAGGTATAGAGGTGTGTAGGTCCCTTACCTCCACAGCTCACAGAGGTGCACATGATCTCCATAAAGAAAGAGACAGGTACAGAGGTGTGTAGGTCCCTTACCACAGGAACTCACCTGACGTTCTCCTCTGACGCCAAGAAAGGTGTCCATCTGGCCTGCTGAAGAGACAGAAAGGAACTCACCTGACGTCCTCTGACGCCAAGAAAGGTGTCCATCTGGCCTGCTGAAGAGGCACATGAAGGAACTCACCTGACGTTGTCCTCTGACGCCAAGAAAGGTGTCCATCTGGCCTGCTGAAGAGACACAAAGGAACTCACCTGACGTCCTCTGATGCCAAGAAAGGTGTCCATCTGGCCTGCTGAAGAGGCACATGAAGGAACTCACCTGACGTTCTCCTCTGACGCCAAGAAAGGTGTCCATCTGGCCTGCTGAAGAGACACAGGAAGGAACTCACCTGACGTTGTCCTCTGACGCCAAGAAAGGTGTCCATCTGGCCTGCTGAAGACGCATCACTCCCGTCCTCACCTAGAAGTCACACAGTTTTCAATCAATCAATCAATCAATCAATCAATCAAAATACTATATTAATCCACATGGAAATTAATTTTTGCCTTCACAGGCTTGTTTTAACATGTACACATGGAGTGCAGTGATGGCCTAGAAGTAACCAGTCTGCCTAGGAAGCGAGAGAATCTGAGCGCACTGGTTCTAATCCTGGCAGAGTCACCTGTATTTTCTCCCCCTCCACTAGACCTTGAGTGGTGGTCTGGATGCTAGTCATTTGGATGAGACGATAAACCGTGGTCCCGTGTGCACTTAGCGCACATAAAAGAACCCACGGCAACAAAAGGGTTGTCCCTGGCAAAATTCTGTAGAAGGAAAACAAAAAAAATGCAGGCAGGAAAAAATATTTTAAAATGGGTGGCGCTCTGTGTGGCGACACACTCTCTCCCTGGGGAGAGCAGCCCAAATTTCACACAGAGTAATCTGTTGTGACAAAAAAAAAAAAAAAAGAGTAATACATTTACACCTGAAATGATGAGGAGGGGGAAGAGGAGGGAGGAGAGTGAGGGGGAAGAGGTGTCAGTTTCAGAGCGGCGTTTCATCACTTTATTGTCTGTATTCAACACAACTTTATTTAGACATGAACACATTCATTGTTGACAGTTCACACACACACACACACACACACACAGTGGTCGTGGAGGGTGGGTGAGGCGGCAGTCATGGGAAGGGGAGAGGAGTCATTAGTAATGTTACCAATAAATGGAATTTTGATAACATTCCAACCACAGAATGTTACAGATGGCAAGGAACAGACAAATCTGTTCTGATAAAAAGAAATACAAATACAAAATACAAATAGGTAGCATCACTTTGATGATGTACAAAACTGGCATAAAAACAGAATAGAATGGAATAGAATGAACATGTTAAAATAGGCGTTAAAATTAGTCCCAGAACTGAGTGAGTTAAAACAGGAAACGATGGACAACGACAACAACAGCGGCTGCTGACCAGCAGCAGACGATCTGACGGCCAGTCTCCGTGTCGTCCAGTCAGGTCCAAACAGCTGGGTCAGGCCCTCCTTCACCGCCCCCCGCACCGCCTGGCACACCGCTGTCACACCCACACGCCTGCTGGCTTCACCGCACACGCTGTTCAGCTTCTGTGGGTCACTCCTGTGAGACATTGTAACCATGCTGTGGGTCACTCCTGTGTCACATTGTAACCATGCTGTGGGTCACTCCTGTGACACACTGTAACCATGCTGTGGGTCAGTCCTGTGACACATTGTAACCATGCTGTGGGTCAGTCCTGTGACACATTGTAACCATGCTGTGGGTCACTCCTGTGTCACATTGTAACCATGCTGTGGGTCAGTCCTGTGACACATTGTAACCATGCTGTGGGTCACTCCTGTGTCACATTGTAACCATGCTGTGGGTCAGTCCTGTGTCACATTGTAACCATGCTGTGGGTCAGTCCTGTGTCACATTGTAACCATGCTGTGGGTCACTCCTGTGTCACATTGTAACCATGCTGTGGGTCAGTCCTGTGTCACATTGTAACCATGCTGTGGGTCACTCCTGTGTCACATTGTAACCATGCTGTGGGTCACTCCTGTGTCACATTGTAACCATGCTGTGGGTTTGTCCTGTGACATATTGTAACCATGCTGTGGGTCAGTCCTGTGACACATTGTAACCATGCTGTGGGTCAGTCCTGTGTCACATTGTAACCATGCTGTGGGTCAGTCCTGTGTCACACATTGTAACCATGCTGTGGGTCAGTCCTGTGTCACATTGTAACCATGCTGTGGGTCAGTCCTGTGTCACATTGTAACCATGCTGTGGGTCAGTCCTGTGTCACATTGTAACCATGCTGTGGGTCACTCCTGTGTCACATTGTAACCATGCTGTGGGTCACTCCTGTGACACATTGTAACCATGCTGTGGGTCACTCCTGTCACACATTGTAACCATGCTGTGGGTCACTCCTGTGACACATTGTAACCATGCTGTGGGTCACTCCTGTGACACATTGTAACCATGCTGTGGGTCAGTCCTGTGTCACATTGTAACCATGCTGTGGGTCAGTCCTGTGACACATTGTAACCATGCTGTGGGTCAGTCCTGTGTCACATTGTAACCATGCTGTGGGTTTGTCCTGTGACATATTGTAACTATGCTGTGGGTCACTCCTGTGTCACATTGTAACCATGCTGTGGGTCAGTCCTGTGTCACATTGTAACCATGCTGTGGGTCACTCCTGTGTCACATTGTAACCATGCTGTGGGTCACTCCTGTGTCACATTGTAACCATGCTGTGGGTCAGTCCTGTGTCACATTGTAACCATGCTGTGGGTCAGTCCTGTGACACATTGTAACCATGCTGTGGGTCAGTCCTGTGTCACATTGTAACCATCTCTCTTTCTCTTCCTCTGTGTCTTTGGCAGGGGAAGCCTTGTCTGTGTCTTTCTTGCAGCACTGTCAGATGTTCAGACTGTTTCTGTTCTGTTTGTTGAGTTTCTCTTGCCTTGTATAATTATATAATCATTGATGTATCTATCCTCCTATGTGAAAATCCATCATGTGACAAACAGACCTCTGCTTCAATTCAAAGTTCAAAAAAGAAAAAGGATGATTGATATTCCTGTATCATCCTATGTTCTACATTCATCTATCAATCAACTGATTAATCAATCAAATCACCAAATGAGCAATCTACTGATCAATCCAGAATGAACTAAACAGGGTGAAACACAGAGAAAACCAACAGACAGAAGCAAACTAACAGTGGAGTAAAGACCATGGATTTGAACTCACACTGCAGTGTCTGCCACCTTTTTCACCGCTTCCTCCAGTTCTCCGCAACTCTGAAAAAGACAACAACACAACCATTCACAACTACCACAACACAACAATACAAAACTCACACAACACACACACCTATATACACTTCACACAGCTCACAAAACACAATACACAGCTCACATAACACAAAAATACACAACTCACACAACACAGTTCACACAACACAACAATACACAACTCACAACACAACACACTTCACACAATACAACAAAACACAACACAACACAGTTCACACACCACAACAATACACAGCTCACACAACACAGTTCACACAACACAACAATACACAACACAACAATACACAACTCACACAACACAGCTCACACAAAACAACAATGCACAACACAACACAGTTCACACAACACAACAATACACACAACACAGTTCACACAACACAACAATACACAACTCACACAACACAGTTCACACAACACAACACAACAATACACAACTCACACAACACAGTTCACACAACACAACAATACACAACTCACACAACACAGTTCACACAACACAACAATACACAACTCACACAACACAGTTCACACAACACAACACAGTTCACACAACACAACCATACACAACACAACACAGTTCACACAACACAACAATTCACAACTCACAACACAACACACTTCACACAATACAACAAAACACAACACAACACAGTTCACACAACACAACAATACACAGCTCACACAACACACTTCACACAATACAACAAAACACAACACAACACAGTTCACACAACACAACAATACACAGCTCACACAACACAGTTCACACAACACAACAATACACAGCTCACACAACACAGTTCACACAACACAACAATACACAGCTCACACAACACACTTCACACAATACAACAATACACAACACAACACAGTTCACACAACACAACAATACACAACACAACACAGTTCACACAACACAACAAAACACAACACAACACAGTTCACACAACAATAAGCAAGTCACACAACTCACACAACACAGCTCACACAACACAACAATACACAGCTCACACAACACAGTTCACACAACACAACAATACACAGCTCACACAACACACTTCACACAATACAACAAAACACAACACAACACAGTTCACACAACACAACAATTCACACAACACAGTTCACACAACACAACAATACACAACTCACACAACACACTTCACACAATACAACAAAACACAACACAACACAGTTCACACAACACAACACAACACAGCTCACACAACACAACAATACACAACTCACACAACACAGTTCACACAACACAACAATACACAACTCACACAACACACAACACACAACACAACAATACACAACTCACACAACACAGTTCACACAACACAACAATACACAGCTCACACAACACAGTTCACACAACACAACAATACACAACTCACACAACACAGTTCACACAACACAACAATACACAACTCACACAACACAGTTCACACAACACAACAAATCACACAACACAGTTCACACAACACAACAATACACAACTCACACAACAATACACAACCCACACAACAATAATCCAGTCACACAACTCACACAACAATAAGCCAGTCACACAACTCACACAACAATAAGCCAGTCACACAACTCACACAACAATACACAACTCACACAACAATAAACCAGTCACACAACTCACACAACAATACACAACTCACACAACAATACACAACTCACACAACAATACACAACTCACACAACAATAAACCAGTCACACAACTCACACAACAATACACAACTCACACAACAATAAGCCAGTCACACAACTCACACAACAATAAGCCAGTCACACAACTCACACAACAATAAGCCAGTCACACAACTCACACAACAATAAGCCAGTCACACAACTCACACAACAATAAGCCAGTCACACAACTCACACAACAATAAACCAGTCACACAACTCACACAACAATAAGCCAGTCACACAACTCACACAACAATAAGCCAGTCACACAACTCACACAACAATAAACCAGTCACACAACTCACACAACAATAAGCCAGTCACACAACTCACACAACAATAAGCCAGTCACACAACTCACACAACAATAAGCCAGTCACACAACTCACACAACAATAAGCCAGTCACACAACTCACACAACAATAAGCCAGTCACACAACTCACACAATAAACCAGTCACACAACTCACACAACAATAAGCCAGTCACACAACTCACACAACAATAAGCCAGTCACACAACTCACACAACAATAAGCCAGTCACACAACTCACACAACAATAAGCCAGTCACACAACTCACACAACAATA
>NC_134884.1:48593851-48638851 GCF_041734735.1 Babylonia areolata
ATATCATGGTGTCTGTGACTGAGGAATGTGTACAGCATGGTGTACCACGACTAGACAAGGATGGATATCATGGTGTCTGTGACTGAGGAATGTGTACAGCAGTACCAGACTAGACAAGGATGGATATCATGGTGTCTGTGACTGAGGAATGTGTACAGCATGGTGTACCAGACTAGACAAGGATGGATATCATGGTGTCTGTGACTGAGGAATGTCTACAGCAGTACCAGGCTAGACAAGAATGGATATCATGGTGTCTGTGACTGAGGAATGTGTACAGCATGGTGTACCAGGGCTAGACAAGGATGGATATCATGGTGTCTGTGACTGAGGAATGTGTACAGCATGGTGTACCAGACTAGACAAGGATGGATATCATGGTGTCTGTGACTGAGGAATGTGTACAGCAGTACCAGGCTAGACAAGAATGGATATCATGGTGTCTGTGACTGAGGAATGTGTACAGCATGGTGTACCAGGACTAGACAAGGATGGATATCATGGTGTCTGTGACTGAGGAATGTGTACAGCATGGTGTACCAGGACTAGACAAGGATGGATATCATGGTGTCTGTGACTGAGGAATGTGTACAGCATGGTGTACCAGGGCTGGACAAGGATGGATATCATGGTGTCTGTGACTGAGGAATGTGTACAGCAGTACCAGACTAGACAAGGATGGATATCATGGTGTCTGTGACTGAGGAATGTGTACAGCATGGTGTACCAGGGCTAGACAAGGATGGATATCATGGTGTCTGTGACTGAGGAATGTGTACAGCATGGTGTACCAGGGCTAGACAAGGATGGATATCATGGTGTCTGTGACTGAGGAAAGTGTACAGCAGTACCAGACTAGACAAGGATGGATACCATGGTGTCTGTGACTGAGGAATGTGTACAGCAGTACCAGGACTAGACAAGGATGGATACCATGGTGTCTGTGACTGAGGAAAGTGTACAGCAGTACCAGACTAGACAAGGATGGATACCATGGTGTCTGTGACTGAGGAATGTGTACAGCAGTACCAGGACTAGACAAGGATGGATATCATGGTGTGTATGACTGAGGAATGTGTACAGCATGGTGTACCACGGCTAGACAAGGATGGATATCATGGTGTCTGTGACTGAGGAATGTGTACAGCATGGTGTACCAGGGCTAGACAAGGATGGATATCATGCTGTCTGTGAGTGAGAGAATGAGAGTGCATGTGTGTGTGTGTCTGTCTGTCTGTGTGCACATGCACATGTATGTGTGTGCGTTTGTGTGTTTTGTGCACGCATGCATGTGTGTGTATGTTTGCGTCTGTGTGCATGTGCGCCAATGCTCATGTATGTGCCTGTGTGTCTGTATGCCGTGAGTATGCGCCCACATGTGCGTGTGTGTTTGATCGTCTATTGATGTACCTTGTAGCATGTAATCATCATGATAACCAGAATCACTTCAGTTGATCAACAACATTACTTTTGTCTACTATCCCATTTTCATAGTTGCTGTTGTCGACATTATGCAGAAAATGAAACAAAGTTATGGCCACGTCTTCTGTACTGTACGTTCTGGCAGCCATGTTGATACGCTCAACAGCTTTTCGATTTATAACATGAAAAAAACCCACTTCAAATCGAGCGAAAACTTGCTTCAAACACTCATCAAGGCAGCTGCTATTTGCAAGGGAGGTAAGCATGTGTAAATATGTGGCTGGACACTTGATTATGCAGTTACCCCTAAACTGCAGATATATCCGCAGTTGAAAGTGAAAGGCTTACGCCATACTTCATACATTATACATGATACTTCATACATTATACATGATACTTCATACATCATACATCATACATACACAGTGTCACCAACTTCATACATCATACATCATACATACACAGCGTCACCAACTTCATACATCATACATACACAGCATCATACATCATACATACACAGCGTCACCAACTTCATACATCATACATACACAGCATCACCAAAACAGGCTCAGTCCCCTTGAAAACACCAGCGACCAATGTAGAGGCCAAAGCCAACAAGCCAAAAGCACCAAGTGAGAATACAACCGACTGAGAAAGCGATACTAGAGTGCCTGGTGCTGGGCTGAAAGATAGGTGCTCAGTCCAAGGGAAGCAAGTGAGTGTTAGAGCTAAATCAGTCCTTGGGGAGCAAGTGAGTGTTAGAGCTAAATCAGTCCAAGGGAAGCAAGTGAGTGTTACAGCTAAATCAGTCCTTGGGGAGCAAGTGAGTGTTAGAGCTAAATCAGTCCAAGGGGAGCAAGTGAGTGTTAGAGCTAAATCAGTCCTTGGGGAGCAAGTGAGTGTTAGAGCTAAATCAGTCCTTGGGGAGCAAGTGAGTGTTACA
This sequence comes from Babylonia areolata, assembly GCF_041734735.1. Classification (NCBI taxonomy): domain Eukaryota; kingdom Metazoa; phylum Mollusca; class Gastropoda; order Neogastropoda; family Buccinidae; genus Babylonia; species Babylonia areolata. The sequence goes on from NC_134884.1 coordinate 48,596,217, forward strand.
GCTAAATCAGTCCTTGGGGAGCAAGTGAGTGTTACAGCTAAATCAGTCCTTGGGGAGCAAGTGAGTGTTACAGCTAAATCAGTCCTTGGGGAGCAAGTGAGTGTTACAGCTAAATCAGTCCTTGGGGAGCAAGTGAGTGTTAGAGCTAAATCAGTCCTTGGGGAGCAGGTGAGTGTTAGAGCTAAATCAGTCCAAGGGAAGCAAGTGAGTGTTACAGCTAAATCAGTCCTTGGGGAGCAAGTGAGTGTTAGAGCTAAATCAGTCCAAGGGGAGCAAGTGAGTGTTAGAGCTAAATCAGTCCAAGGGAAGCAAGTGAGTGTTAGAGCTAAATCAGTCCTTGGGGAGCAGGGTGTCAACCACTTACCCACTGAGCCACCTGTGTCAGCAGTGCCAGCTGGGATCCCTTGCCGCCAACCAGCGCCGAGGAGCAGCAGGCAGGGGAGGTAAACAGCAGGTACAGCTCCTCTTGCTTCCCCTGGACCTCCTCCCACACCGGCTCGGCCAGCAGGGGCAGCACTGGTTCTGTCTGCACCTCTCCGCGGGCCGGGGCTCTGCCACACAACGACTCCTCATCAACAACTGTGTGTGTTCAGTTTGTACACTTGTGCTCTTTTGTATTTTAGGTGACACCATGTACATGTGTACAGGACAGAATGACAACCATGCATGCTCAGTTTGTACACTTTTTAATTTTTTGTCACACCATGTACATGTAACCCATCAGGTACTGTGACCGGATATTTCAACCCAGGACACTGATATTGGAAGTCCAACACTTTAACCACTTTTCCGACACCCCTCACTGTACAGTGATCAGACAGGAAGCAGCTCACCTGTAGAACTGACACCTGTACAGTGATCAGACAGAAAGCAGCTCACCTGTAGAACTGACAGACATCACTGTACAGTGATCAGACAGGAAGCAGCTCACCTGTAGAACTAACAGACATCACTGTGCAGTGATCAGACAGAAAGCAGCTCACCTGTAGAACTGACACCTGTACAGTGATCAGACAGGAAGCAGCTCACCTGTAGAACTGACACCTGTACAGTGATCAGACAGGAAGCAGCTCACCTGTAGAACTGACACCTGTACAGTGATCAGACAGGAAGCAGCTCACCTGTAGAACTGACAGACATCACTGTACAGTGATCAGACAGGAAGCAGCTCACCTGTAGAACTGACAGACATCACTGTACAGTGATCAGACAGAAAGCAGCTCACCTGTAGAACTGACAGACATCACTGTACAGTGATCAGACAGGAAGCAGCTCACCTGTAGAACTGACAGACATCACTGTACAGTGATCAGACAGGAAGCAGCTCACCTGTAGAACTAACAGACATCACTGTGCAGTGATCAGACAGAAAGCAGCTCACCTGTAGAACTGACACCTGTACAGTGATCAGACAGGAAGCAGCTCACCTGTAGAACTGACACCTGTACAGTGATCAGACAGAAAGCAGCTCACCTGTAGAACTGACACCTGTACAGTGATCAGACAGAAAGCAGCTCACCTGTAGAACTGACAGACATCACTGTACAGTGATCAGACAGGAAGCAGCTCACCTGTAGAACTGACAGACATCACTGTACAGTGATCAGACAGAAAGCAGCTCACCTGTAGAACTGACAGACATCACTGTACAGTGATCAGACAGGAAGCAGCTCACCTGTAGAACTGACAGACATCACTGTACAGTGATCAGACAGGAAGCAGCTCACCTGTAGAACTGACACCTGTACAGTGATCAGACAGGAAGCAGCTCACCTGTAGAACTGACAGACATCACTGTACAGTGATCAGACAGAAAGCAGCTCACCTGTAGAACTGACAGACATCACTGTACAGTGATCAGACAGAAAGCAGCTCACCTGTAGAACTGACAGACATCACTGTACAGTGATCAGACAGAAAGCAGCTCACCTGTAGAACTGACAGACATCACTGTACAGTGATCAGACAGGAAGCAGCTCACCTGTAGAACTGACAGACATCACTGTACAGTGATCAGACAGGAAGCAGCTCACCTGTAGAACTGACAGACATCACTGTACAGTGATCAGACAGGAAGCAGCTCACCTGTAGAACTGACAGACATCACTGTGCAGTGATCAGACAGGAAGCAGCTCACCTGTAGAACTGACAGACATCACTGTACAGTGATCAGACAGGAAGCAGCTCACCTGTAGAACTGACACCTGTACAGTGATCAGACAGAAAGCAGCTCACCTGTAGAACTGACACCTGTACAGTGATCAGACAGGAAGCAGCTCACCTGTAGAACTGACAGACATCACTGTACAGTGATCAGACAGGAAGCAGCTCACCTGTAGAACTGACACCTGTACAGTGATCAGACAGAAAGCAGCTCACCTGTAGAACTGACAGACATCACTGTACAGTGATCAGACAGGAAGCAGCTCACCTGTAGAACTGACACCTGTACAGTGATCAGACAGAAAGCAGCTCACCTGTAGAACTGACACCTGTACAGTGATCAGACAGGAAGCAGCTCACCTGTAGAACTGACAGACATCACTGTACAGTGATCAGACAGGAAGCAGCTCACCTGTAGAACTGACAGACATCACTGTACAGTGATCAGACAGGAAGCAGCTCACCTGTAGAACTGACACCTGTACAGTGATCAGACAGGAAGCAGCTCACCTGTAGAACTGACAGACATCACTGTACAGTGATCAGACAGGAAGCAGCTCACCTGTAGAACTGACACCCCTCACTGTACAGTGATCAGACAGGAAGCAGCTCACCTGTAGAACTGACAGACATCACTGTACAGTGATCAGACAGGAAGCAGCTCACCTGTAGAACTGACAGACATCACTGTACAGTGATCAGACAGAAAGCAGCTCACCTGTAGAACTGACAGACATCACTGTACAGTGATCAGACAGGAAGCAGCTCACCTGTAGAACTGACAGACATCACTGTACAGTGATCAGACAGGAAGCAGCTCACCTGTAGAACTGACAGACATCACTGTACAGTGATCAGACAGAAAGCAGCTCACCTGTAGAACTGACAGACATCACTGTACAGTGATCAGACAGGAAGCAGCTCACCTGTAGAACTGACAGACATCACTGTACAGTGATCAGACAGAAAGCAGCTCACCTGTAGAACTGACACCTGTACAGTGATCAGACAGGAAGCAGCTCACCTGTAGAACTGACAGACATCACTGTACAGTGATCAGACAGGAAGCAGCTCACCTGTAGAACTGACACCTGTACAGTGATCAGACAGGAAGCAGCTCACCTGTAGAACTGACAGACATCACTGTACAGTGATCAGACAGGAAGCAGCTCACCTGTAGAACTGACACCTGTACAGTGATCAGACAGGAAGCAGCTCACCTGTAGAACTGACAGACATCACTGTACAGTGATCAGACAGGAAGCAGCTCACCTGTAGAACTGACAGACATCACTGTACAGTGATCAGACAGAAAGCAGCTCACCTGTAGAACTGACACCTGTACAGTGATCAGACAGAAAGCAGCTCACCTGTAGAACTGACAGACATCACTGTACAGTGATCAGACAGAAAGCAGCTCACCTGTAGAACTGACAGACATCACTGTACAGTGATCAGACAGAAAGCAGCTCACCTGTAGAACTGACACCTGTACAGTGATCAGACAGAAAGCAGCTCACCTGTAGAACTGACAGACATCACTGTACAGTGATCAGACAGAAAGCAGCTCACCTGTAGAACTGACAGACATCACTGTACAGTGATCAGACAGAAAGCAGCTCACCTGTAGAACTGACAGACATCACTGTACAGTGATCAGACAGGAAGCAGCTCACCTGTAGAACTGACACCTGTACAGTGATCAGACAGGAAGCAGCTCACCTGTAGAACTGACAGACATCACTGTACAGTGATCAGACAGAAAGCAGCTCACCTGTAGAACTGACACCTGTACAGTGATCAGACAGGAAGCAGCTCACCTGTAGAACTGACAGACATCACTGTACAGTGATCAGACAGAAAGCAGCTCACCTGTAGAACTGACACCTGTACAGTGATCAGACAGGAAGCAGCTCACCTGTAGAACTGACACCTGTACAGTGATCAGACAGGAAGCAGCTCACCTGTAGAACTGACAGACATCACTGTACAGTGATCAGACAGGAAGCAGCTCACCTGTAGAACTGACACCTGTACAGTGATCAGACAGGAAGCAGCTCACCTGTAGAACTGACACCTGTACAGTGATCAGACAGGAAGCAGCTCACCTGTAGAACTGACAGACATCACTGTACAGTGATCAGACAGGAAGCAGCTCACCTGTAGAACTGACACCTGTACAGTGATCAGACAGGAAGCAGCTCACCTGTAGAACTGACACCTGTACAGTGATCAGACAGGAAGCAGCTCACCTGTAGAACTGACACCTGTACAGTGATCAGACAGGAAGCAGCTCACCTGTAGAACTGACACCTGTACAGTGATCAGACAGAAAGCAGCTCACCTGTAGAACTGACAGACATCACTGTACAGTGATCAGACAGAAAGCAGCTCACCTGTAGAACTGACAGACATCACTGTACAGTGATCAGACAGGAAGCAGCTCACCTGTAGAACTGACACCTGTACAGTGATCAGACAGGAAGCAGCTCACCTGTAGAACTGACACCTGTACAGTGATCAGACAGAAAGCAGCTCACCTGTAGAACTGACAGACATCACTGTACAGTGATCAGACAGAAAGCAGCTCACCTGTAGAACTGACAGACATCACTGTACAGTGATCAGACAGAAAGCAGCTCACCTGTAGAACTGACACCTGTACAGTGATCAGACAGGAAGCAGCTCACCTGTAGAACTGACAGACATCACTGTACAGTGATCAGACAGGAAGCAGCTCACCTGTAGAACTGACACCTGTACAGTGATCAGACAGGAAGCAGCTCACCTGTAGAACTGACAGACATCACTGTACAGTGATCAGACAGGAAGCAGCTCACCTGTAGAACTGACAGACATCACTGTACAGTGATCAGACAGAAAGCAGCTCACCTGTAGAACTGACACCTGTACAGTGATCAGACAGGAAGCAGCTCACCTGTAGAACTGACAGACATCACTGTACAGTGATCAGACAGGAAGCAGCTCACCTGTAGAACTGACACCTGTACAGTGATCAGACAGAAAGCAGCTCACCTGTAGAACTGACAGACATCACTGTACAGTGATCAGACAGGAAGCAGCTCACCTGTAGAACTGACACCTGTACAGTGATCAGACAGAAAGCAGCTCACCTGTAGAACTGACACCTGTACAGTGATCAGACAGGAAGCAGCTCACCTGTAGAACTGACAGACATCACTGTACAGTGATCAGACAGAAAGCAGCTCACCTGTAGAACTGACACCTGTACAGTGATCAGACAGAAAGCAGCTCACCTGTAGAACTGACACCTGTACAGTGATCAGACAGGAAGCAGCTCACCTGTAGAACTGACAGACATCACTGTACAGTGATCAGACAGGAAGCAGCTCACCTGTAGAACTGACAGACATCACTGTACAGTGATCAGACAGGAAGCAGCTCACCTGTAGAACTGACACCTGTACAGTGATCAGACAGGAAGCAGCTCACCTGTAGAACTGACAGACATCACTGTACAGTGATCAGACAGGAAGCAGCTCACCTGTAGAACTGACACCCCTCACTGTACAGTGATCAGACAGGAAGCAGCTCACCTGTAGAACTGACAGACATCACTGTACAGTGATCAGACAGGAAGCAGCTCACCTGTAGAACTGACAGACATCACTGTACAGTGATCAGACAGAAAGCAGCTCACCTGTAGAACTGACAGACATCACTGTACAGTGATCAGACAGGAAGCAGCTCACCTGTAGAACTGACAGACATCACTGTACAGTGATCAGACAGGAAGCAGCTCACCTGTAGAACTGACAGACATCACTGTACAGTGATCAGACAGAAAGCAGCTCACCTGTAGAACTGACAGACATCACTGTACAGTGATCAGACAGAAAGCAGCTCACCTGTAGAACTGACACCTGTACAGTGATCAGACAGGAAGCAGCTCACCTGTAGAACTGACAGACATCACTGTACAGTGATCAGACAGGAAGCAGCTCACCTGTAGAACTGACACCTGTACAGTGATCAGACAGGAAGCAGCTCACCTGTAGAACTGACAGACATCACTGTACAGTGATCAGACAGGAAGCAGCTCACCTGTAGAACTGACACCTGTACAGTGATCAGACAGGAAGCAGCTCACCTGTAGAACTGACAGACATCACTGTACAGTGATCAGACAGGAAGCAGCTCACCTGTAGAACTGACACCCCTCACTGTACAGTGATCAGACAGGAAGCAGCTCACCTGTAGAACTGACAGACATCACTGTACAGTGATCAGACAGAAAGCAGCTCACCTGTAGAACTGACACCTGTACAGTGATCAGACAGAAAGCAGCTCACCTGTAGAACTGACAGACATCACTGTACAGTGATCAGACAGAAAGCAGCTCACCTGTAGAACTGACAGACATCACTGTACAGTGATCAGACAGAAAGCAGCTCACCTGTAGAACTGACACCTGTACAGTGATCAGACAGAAAGCAGCTCACCTGTAGAACTGACAGACATCACTGTACAGTGATCAGACAGGAAGCAGCTCACCTGTAGAACTGACACCTGTACAGTGATCAGACAGGAAGCAGCTCACCTGTAGAACTGACAGACATCACTGTACAGTGATCAGACAGAAAGCAGCTCACCTGTAGAACTGACACCTGTACAGTGATCAGACAGGAAGCAGCTCACCTGTAGAACTGACAGACATCACTGTACAGTGATCAGACAGGAAGCAGCTCACCTGTAGAACTGACACCTGTACAGTGATCAGACAGAAAGCAGCTCACCTGTAGAACTGACACCTGTACAGTGATCAGACAGGAAGCAGCTCACCTGTAGAACTGACAGACATCACTGTACAGTGATCAGACAGAAAGCAGCTCACCTGTAGAACTGACAGACATCACTGTACAGTGATCAGACAGAAAGCAGCTCACCTGTAGAACTGACAGACATCACTGTACAGTGATCAGACAGGAAGCAGCTCACCTGTAGAACTGACAGACATCACTGTACAGTGATCAGACAGAAAGCAGCTCACCTGTAGAACTGACAGACATCACTGTACAGTGATCAGACAGGAAGCAGCTCACCTGTAGAACTGACAGACATCACTGTACAGTGATCAGACAGGAAGCAGCTCACCTGTAGAACTGACAGACATCACTGTGCAGTGATCAGACAGGAAGCAGCTCACCTGTAGAACTGACAGACATCACTGTACAGTGATCAGACAGGAAGCAGCTCACCTGTAGAACTGACAGACATCACTGTACAGTGATCAGACAGGAAGCAGCTCACCTGTAGAACTGACAGACATCACTGTACAGTGATCAGACAGAAAGCAGCTCACCTGTAGAACTGACAGACATCACTGTACAGTGATCAGACAGGAAGCAGCTCACCTGTAGAACTGACACCTGTACAGTGATCAGACAGGAAGCAGCTCACCTGTAGAACTGACACCTGTACAGTGATCAGACAGAAAGCAGCTCACCTGTAGAACTGACAGACATCACTGTACAGTGATCAGACAGAAAGCAGCTCACCTGTAGAACTGACAGACATCACTGTACAGTGATCAGACAGAAAGCAGCTCACCTGTAGAACTGACAGACATCACTGTACAGTGATCAGACAGGAAGCAGCTCACCTGTAGAACTGACACCTGTACAGTGATCAGACAGGAAGCAGCTCACCTGTAGAACTGACACCTGTACAGTGATCAGACAGAAAGCAGCTCACCTGTAGAACTGACAGACATCACTGTACAGTGATCAGACAGAAAGCAGCTCACCTGTAGAACTGACAGACATCACTGTACAGTGATCAGACAGAAAGCAGCTCACCTGTAGAACTGACACCTGTACAGTGATCAGACAGAAAGCAGCTCACCTGTAGAACTGACAGACATCACTGTACAGTGATCAGACAGAAAGCAGCTCACCTGTAGAACTGACACCTGTACAGTGATCAGACAGGAAGCAGCTCACCTGTAGAACTGACAGACATCACTGTACAGTGATCAGACAGGAAGCAGCTCACCTGTAGAACTGACAGACATCACTGTACAGTGATCAGACAGGAAGCAGCTCACCTGTAGAACTGACAGACATCACTGTACAGTGATCAGACAGGAAGCAGCTCACCTGTAGAACTGACAGACATCACTGTACAGTGATCAGACAGAAAGCAGCTCACCTGTAGAACTGACACCTGTACAGTGATCAGACAGGAAGCAGCTCACCTGTAGAACTGACAGACATCACTGTACAGTGATCAGACAGAAAGCAGCTCACCTGTAGAACTGACAGACATCACTGTACAGTGATCAGACAGGAAGCAGCTCACCTGTAGAACTGACACCCCTCACTGTACAGTGATCAGACAGGAAGCAGCTCACCTGTAGAACTGACAGACATCACTGTGCAGTGATCAGACAGGAAGCAGCTCACCTGTAGAACTGACAGACATCACTGTGCAGTGATCAGACAGGAAGCAGCTCACCTGTAGAACTGACAGACATCACTGTACAGTGATCAGACAGGAAGCAGCTCACCTGTAGAACTGACACCCCTCACTGTACAGTGATCAGACAGGAAGCAGCTCACCTGTAGAAGAACTCTGACAGTCCCCAGCCCTGTCGGCCGTTGAGCGTCACGTCACAGAATGCCTCGTGCACCACGCCCCCTCTGTCCGCTTCATGGAACAGTAAGGCGTCGCTCTTGGTCCTTAGCCTCAGGTCATAGTGCACCCCATCTGGAACAGGTCATAGGGTCACAATGTTGGTACTGACAGTAATCATCACACCGTGTGGTACTGACAGTAATCATCACACCATGTGGTACTGACAGTAATCATCACACCATGTGGTACTGACAGTAATCATCACACTGTGTACTGACAGTAATCATCACACCATGTGGTACTGACAATAATCATCACACTGTGAGGTACTGACAGTAATCATCACACTGTGTACTGACAGTAATCATCACACCATGTGGTACTGACAATAATCATCACACTGTGTACTGACAGTAATCATCACACCATGTGGTACTGACAATAATCATCACACTGTGTACTGACAGTAATCATCACACCATGTGGTACTGACAGTAATCATCACACTGTGTGGTACTGACAGTAATCATCACACTGTGTGGTACTGACAGTAATCATCACACCATGTGGTACTGACAGTAATCATCACACTGTGTGGTACTGACAGTAATCATCACACCATGTGGTACTGACAGTAATCATCACACCATGTGGTACTGACAGTAATCATCACACTGTGTACTGACAGTAATCATTACACCATGTGGTACTGACAGTAATCATCACACTGTGTACTGACAGTAATCATCACACCATGTGGTACTGACAGTAATCATCACACCATGTGGTACTGACAGTAATCATCACACTGTGTGGTACTGACAGTAATCATCACACCATGTGGTACTGACAGTAATCATCACACCATGTGGTACTGACAGTAATCATCACACCGTGTGGTACTGACAGTAATCATCACACCATGTGGTACTGACAGTAATCATCACACCGTGTGGTACTGACAGTAATCATCACACCATGTGGTTGTGACAGTAATCATCACACTGTGTGGTACTGACAATAATCATCACACCATGTGGTACTGACAGTAATCATCACACCATGTGGTACTCACAGTAATCATCACACCATGTGGTACTGACAGTAATCATCACACTGTGTACTGACAGTAATCATCACACCATGTGGTACTGACAGTAATCATCACACCATGTGGTACTGACAGTAATCATCACACCGTGTGGTACTGACAGTAATCATCACACTGTGTGGTACTGACAGTAATCATCACACCATGTGGTACTGACAGTAATCATCACAACATGTGGTACTGACAGTAATCATCACACTGTGTGGTACTGACTAATCATCACACTGTGTACTGACAGTAATCATCACACTGTGTGGTACTGACAGTAATCATCACACCATGTGGTACTGACAGTAATCATCACACCATGTGGTACTGACAGTAATCATCACACTGTGTGGTACTGACAGTAATCATCACACCATGTGGTACTCACAGTAATCATCACAGTTTGTGGTACTGACAATAATCATCACACCATGTGGTACTGACAGTAATCATCATCACACTGTGTACTGACAGTAATCATCACACTGTGTGGTACTGACAGTAATCATCACACCGTGTGGTACTGACAGTAATCATCACACCATGTGGTAGTGACAGTAATCATCACACCATGTGGTACTGACAGTAATCATCACACCGTGTGGTACTGACAGTAATCATCACACCATGTGGTACTGACAGTAATCATCACACTGTGTACTGACAGTAATCATCACACCGTGTGGTACTGACAGTAATCATCACACTGTGTACTGACAGTAATCATCACACTGTGTGGTACTGACAGTAATCATCACACTGTGTGGTACTGACAGTAATCATCACACTGTGTGGTACTGACAGTAATCATCACACTGTGTACTGACAGTAATCATCACACCATGTGGTACTGACAGTAATCATCACACTGTGTGGTACTGACAGTAATCATCACACCATGTGGTACTGACAGTAATCATCACACTGTGTGGTACTGACAGTAATCATCACACTGTGTGGTACTGACAGTAATCATCACACCATGTGGTACTGACAGTAATCATCACACCATGTGGTACTGACAGTAATCATCACACCGTGTGGTACTGACAGTAATCATCACACCATGTGGTACTGACAAAATCACAATCACCAAATCATGCGTTGTCCTTACAAGGTGCAGACTGCCACATAATGGGCCTGAAGCTCTTCAGATCAAACAATACACATGCAACAGTGCGTAGTAGCATACAACAGCATATGAACACATGAAAAATGGTTTCAGTTTCAGTTTCAGTAGCTCAAGGAGGCGTCACTGCGTTTGGACAAATCCATATACGCTACACCACATCTGCCAAGCAGATGCCTGACCAGCAGCGTAACCCAACGCGCTTAGTCAGGCCTTGAGAAAAAGAAAAAAAAAGAAAAAAAGATAAGCTTACATAAATAAATAGATAAATAAATAAATAATAATTATGATATAAAAAAAGGTAGTAGTAATGAAAATAATAAAATATTAATAATAATAATAAATAAATAAGACAACAATGATGATAAATAAGCAAATAAATGTAAAACATGAAGACACACATTCACACATACACCCACACATGCATAACAGATACACACCAAACACGCAGTTTCACAGATATGAAAGCACAGTCAAATACATATAAACGTACATGAGCTCCAACACACACACACACACACACACACACACACACACACACATTACCCTGCACCTTCTCTACCCCCCTCCTCCACGCTGAAAAATGGATGGGCAACCAGTGACACTGCCTTAACCCCTAGGCTGCCTGCATGACGAGATAACTCGTCATCGAAATATTCGGACTTTTCCCTGGTGTGCATTCACTTCCTTGGCAAAAATAGTGGTAGCTTTAGCCTGGGAAATCTCTCTAGATTCTATTCATAGCTAGAAACCCCATCTACGTCATGAAGCAGTCCTTTATTTGAACGTTTTGGTTGGGTCACTGTCCAAGTGTTTGCCTGACTTCTCTCCTCGCTCGCTCAACAAAATGTCGGACTGACACCGTGCTCAAGACATGCGATCGTGACGAACTAAATCAACCATGATTTCTTTCTTTAGCTGATGCTCAGAAAGAATTGAAGCGTAAATTCGAAGGAGAAGACAGAGATGAACATTTATAGGACGATCTGATAGAAAATAAATGAATAATGAAGAGAGTGGCCACGATGCGACTGTCAGTGAGTGATGCCAGCTGTACACATGTTAGCAGACGACAGATGACCGAATTAGCAGCAGAGACATATTCTTGGCACGCCGCCAACGCGGTCTGATGAGAACTGAATCAAGTGACCGTGTGAGAGGGGTGAGGAGGAGGGGGGGTGGAGACTGAGGGGGCGTGGCCTCACATCCATCTTATCACTTGGAGAAGTCACAATGTATCGTGTATCTATCTCTTAAAAAATATATATATATTGTGGTTGTTCTAGTATGATTTTGTGTTTGCAGATATCCATTTGTCCAGAAAATATGATGTTTTTGTGCAAATTACCTGACTAATGTTTGTAATGAACAAGTTGAAAATGTGACAAAAAACAAAACACTGATTTCAAAACAACAGCATGTCACAAAAAATATATAAAATGGGAAAACAGCATGTGTTTTGTATTCTTTATTCATTTACCTTTCAGAAAATATATACTTTTATGGGTCTTTCTCCGATAACAAAGGGCACAGAATTTTTTGAAAATTTATACCCGTTTTTTGTGAAAAAAACCCTGGCAAATAGATTTCACTTAAATCTTATTTTCCTGGCAGCGAAAGGGTTAAGAGAGGGGTAACATGGTCTGCACTGTCAGTTGACAGTGCCACTGTCTGAAATGAGTCACACTGTATCACACTGTGACAACCTGTGGAATTCACAAGTCAAAACAAAAGAAAGAAAAAAAGGACATAAATATTAGCATATAACCATAAAAGGTTAAAGGTCCCCTGACCTTCTACAGACACTGGGGCAGTGAATTCCTACCCACTGTGTCCAGGGCTCAGTATAGGAAGGCAGTGAATTCCTACCCACTGTGTCCAGGGCTCAGTATAGGAAGGCAGTGAATTCCTACCCACTGTGTCCAGGGCTCAGTATAGGAAGGCAGTGAATACATACCCACTGTGTCCAGGGCTCAGTATAGGAAGGCAGTGAATTCCTACACACTGTGTCCAGGGCTCAGTATAGGAAGGCAGTGAATACATACCCACTGTGTCCAGGGCTCAGTATAGGAAGGCAGTGAATACCTACCCACTGTGTCCAGGGCTCAGTATAGGAAGGCAGTGAATTCCTACCCACTGTGTCCTGGGCTCAGTATAGGAAGGCAGTGAATTCCTACCCACTGTGTCCAGGGCTCAGTATAGGAAGGCAGTGAATTCATACCCACTGTGTCCAGGGCTCAGTATAGGAAGGCAGTGAATTCCTACCCACTGTGTCCTGGGCTCAGTATAGGAATGCGGGGCCCAGCCCTCCCCTTCCTCTTTTAAAACTTCCCCCAACCACCTTCAGGTGTCCATTCACACCTGGTGCAGTGAGGAAAACAGGGAGTCACGTGCCTTTCCCAGGGACACAGCACCATGCTGAAACAGGGCCTCCAACCCTGACCACTGGTCAACACTGGACCACAAGTCCAACACTGACCACTGGTCAACACTGGACCACAAGTCCAACACTGACCACTGGTCAACACTGGATCACAAGTCCATCACTGACCACTGGTCAACACTGGATCACAAGTCCAACACTGACCACTGGTCAACACTGGATCACAAGTCCAACCCTGACCACTGGTCAACACTGGACCACAAGTCCAACCCTGACCACTGGTCAACACTGGACCACAAGTCCAACCCTGACCACTGGTCAACACTGGACCACAAGTCCAACACTGACCACTGGTCAACACTGGACCACAAGTCCAACACATGATTCTGCCATGGGACTTTCTTGCATATAACCATACTCCCAGCTTGACATTAGAGAAGGAAAGAAATGATGGTAGAAAACCATCAAAAACATCTTTTTAATCATATTATAATGTATAATACCTGTTTCAAAAGCCCACCTGCAGTGAAGGAGAGTTCCCACTCTTCAGGGGGCTGACCTTCCTCCTCCCCGACCTCCCACAAGTTCAAGGTCACAGAGGTCAAGGCCACGACCTCTCCCGTGGGGTACGTCAGACAGCCTGTCCGCAGGCTGGGATTAGAATTGTACGCATCAGGTGACATCAACGATTGTGTCTGTTCATGTTATCTGTACCAACATGGTTCTCACACTCCCACACACATACACATGCATGTACACATTCACACACACACACACACACACCAACACAGACACATTCACATACAGACCAACACACACAAACACACACCACACACACATACACATGCACACCTGCTCCACACACACACATACACACTCATACACACACACACACACACACACACTTACACACACAAGTTTCAAGTTTCAAGTTTTAATTATCCTTTCACTCCTATTGGAGTATGGAGGATTACTGCAAAATACTCATTTTCGTGCCCATAACAAACATTTCCAAATACACAACAATGTCACATAAAGTTGAGAAAACACAAATGTCTTTTAACTCCAAAAGTATAACTAGGCAACATTTGCAAATCTAATCATCTTACTTACAGCTAAAATGACTTTTTTGCCTCCTTTAAGCATATTACAAAAATTAAAAACCGATTTTGGAGACAAATATTTTTTAGGAACATATCTATTTCGTAACTGATCATAATTGGGACATTCCATTATAAAATGAAACTCATCACCAATCACAGACATGTTACAAACCTTACAAAATCGTAACTCTCGTGGTATGCCTTTGTGTCTCCCTGTTTCTATTTCCAGCTTATGATTACTACTTCGAAATCTGAAGAAGCTGATAACATAATTATCAGGCATTTGACTTATATATTTTTCTCTACCAAATCCACTTTTGAAATTTCGATAAAACAAACATTTACTACTCGCCTCTAGAGCATGTCTCCATAGATTTTGAAAACTATCTCTCAAAGCAATGTTGACATTCTTGCAGAAAGATTCCCTCTCCAAGAAGAATTGACCATCCCAAACACAGTCATACCCTGCTTCTATTAAAATTTGTCTGATACAACTCATCCATTTTGAAGAATAAATACCATTTCGATATAAGTCAAGTAATATCAAATATATTTTCCCAGAATATTTTTCTGTGTTTGATATTACTAAGCTGGTCCAAAATCGAACTAATCTCATTTTCACTAACACACTAATTGGATAAATACCAGTTTCTCCATAAACAATTTGGGTCATAGTATTTCTGTTCAGTTTGAACAAGCGTTTCAAAAATTTCAATTCTAATTTTTCAAGTATATCTACATTTTCATAACCCCATATTTCCGCACCATACAACAAAATAGGTACAATCATAGACTGGTACATGTCCAGAATGATATGTAAAGGTAAATCTTGATTTCTGGCTGACTGAAGTAACGAAAACATAGCTTTTTGGCCCTGTTCATAAATCATTTTTTTAGCTTTATAAAAAGTTCCGTTTCTACTAAATTCGATGCCAAGATATTTAAAAGAATCGACAACATCCAAACATGCATCACCAAACTTAAAAACAGGCTTTAGCTTGTTTGTAGAATTAAATATCATCACTTTAGTTTTCTTTACATTGACCACTAGTTTCCATTCTAAACAATATTTGTGAAAAACATTGAGGGACTGCTGTAATCCTTCTTTCGTCTCTGAAAGTAAAATTGTGTCATCTGCATACAACAGTACAAATAGTCGCATGTAATTATCTAACTCTGAAATGTTAACATTCAATAAAAGATCAACAGATGGACTCTTATGCTCAGTCAAATACAACTCTAAATCATTGAGATACAGAGAAAAAAGCAAAGGCGAGAGATTTTCTCCTTGTCGCACCCTTACAAATGCTAAAGAAATCAGATTTTTCACCATTTAAAAACACACATGACTTAATTCTATCATACATGTTCATTATGACACGCAAAATTTTACCATTTACACCTTCATGAACAAGTTTTTGCCATAACCCACTTCTCCAAACTGAATACACACACAGATACACACACACACAAACAAACACACACCATACACACACAGACACACACACAGAGGAAAATAATGTCAAAGGAACATAAAGCGGACTTACTGTGACAATAAACCTGGCTGAGAAACTGCTCCCACCTGAAGTGTGACTCCATTCTGTAAGAAACACACACACACACACACACACACACACACACACAGCACATTCAGAACAATCAACAATTCCAGTTCTTAATGGTTCGCACGCTGCTGTTGATACATGTCTTCTGAAACCTGTATTAGGAACTGCACCGGGAGAATGTGTGTGTTTGAAGGAATGCCTGTCACACTGTTTATCACACAGATCACACAGCCAGTGTGTGTTTCATGGCATAGTGTCACACTGTTTATCACACAGATCACACAGCCAGTGTGTGTTTCATGGCATAGTGTCACACTGTTTATCACACAGCCAGTGTGTGTTTCATGGCATAGTGTCACACTGTTTATCACACAGATCACACAGCCAGTGTGTGTTTCATGGCATAGTGACACACTGTTTATCACACAGATCACACAGCCAGTGTGTGTTTCATGGCATAGTGTCACACTGTTTATCACACAGATCACACAGCCAGTGTGTGTTTCATGGCATAGTGTCACACTGTTTATCACACAGATCACACAGCCAGTGTGTGTTTCATGGCATAGTGTCACACTGTTTATCACACACATCACACAGCCAGTGTGTGTTTCATGGCATAGTGTCACACTGTTTATCACACAGATCACACAGCCAGTGTGTGTTTCATGGCATAGTGTCACACTGTTTGTCACACACATCACACAGCCAGTGTGTGTTTCATGGCATAGTGTCACACTGTTTATCCCACAGATCACACAGCCAGTGTGTGTTTCATGGCATAGCATCACACTGTTTATCACACAGATCACACAGCCAGTGTGTGTTTCATGGCATAGTGTCACACTGTTTATCACACACATCACACAGCCAGTGTGTGTTTCATGGCATAGTGTCACACTGTTTATCACACAGCCAGTGTGTGTTTCATGGCATAGTGTCACACTGTTTGTCACACTGTTTATCACACACATCACACAGCCAGTGTGTGTTTCATGGCATAGTGTCACACTGTTTATCACACAGATCACACAGCCAGTGTGTGTTTCATGGCATAGTGTCACACTGTTTATCACACAGATCACACAGCCAGTGTGTGTTTCATGGCATAGTGTCACACTGTTTATCACACACATCACACAGCCAGTGTGTGTTTCATGGCATAGTGTCACACTGTTTATCACACAGCCACTGTGTGTTTCATGGCATAGTGTCACACTGTTTATCACACAGCCAGTGTGTGTTTCATGGCATAGTGTCACACTGTTTATCACACTGTTTATCACACACATCACACAGCCAGTGTGTGTGTCATGGCATAGTGTCACACTGTTTGTCACACTGTTTATCACACACATCACACAGCCAGTGTGTGTTTCATGGCATAGTGTCACACTGTTTATCACACAGATCACACAGCCAGTGTGTGTTTCATGGCATAGTGTCACACTGTTTATCACACACATCACACAGCCAGTGTGTGTTTCATGGCATAGTGTCACACTGTTTATCACACAGATCACACAGCCAGTGTGTGTTTCATGGCATAGTGTCACACTGTTTATCACACACATCGCACAGCCAGCGTGTGTTTCATGGCATAGTGTCACACTGTTTATCACACAGATCACACAGCCAGTGTGTGTTTCATGGCATAGTGTCACACTGTTTATCACACAGCCAGTGTGTGTTTCATGGCATAGTGTCACACTGTTTATCACACAGATCACACAGCCAGTGTGTGTTTCATGGCATAGTGTCACACTGTTTATCACACAGCCAGTGTGTGTTTCATGGCATAGTGTCACACTGTTTATCACACAGATCACACAGCCAGTGTGTGTTTCATGGCATAGTGTCACACTGTTTATCACACAGATCACACAGCCAGTGTGTGTTTCATGGCATAGTGTCACACTGTTTATCACACAGCCAGTGTGTGTTTCATGGCATAGTGTCACACTGTTTATCACACACATCACACAGCCAGTGTGTGTTTCATGGCATAGTGTCACACTGTTTATCACACAGCCAGTGTGTGTTTCATGGCATAGTGTCACACTGTTTATCACACACATCACACAGCCAGTGTGTGTTTCATGGCATAGTGTCACACTGTTTATCACACAGATCACACAGCCAGTGTGTGTTTCATGGCATAGTGTCACACTGTTTATCACACACATCGCACAGCCAGCGTGTGTTTCATGGCATAGTGTCACACTGTTTATCACACAGATCACACAGCCAGTGTGTGTTTCATGGCATAGTGTCACACTGTTTATCACACAGCCAGTGTGTGTTTCATGGCATAGTGTCACACTGTTTATCACACAGCCAGTGTGTGTTTCATGGCATAGTGTCACACTGTTTATCACACAGCCAGTGTGTGTTTCATGGCATAGTGTCACACTGTTTATCACACAGCCAGTGTGTGTTTCATGGCATAGTGTCACACTGTTTGTCACACTGTTTATCACACACATCACACAGCCAGTGTGTGTTTCATGGCATAGTGTCACACTGTTTATCACACAGATCACACAGCCAGTGTGTGTTTCATGGCATAGTGTCACACTGTTTATCACACACATCACACAGCCAGTGTGTGTTTCATGGTATAGTGTCACACTGTTTATCACACAGATCACACAGCCAGTGTGTGTTTCATGGCATAGTGTCACACTGTTTATCACACAGATCACACAGCCAGTGTGTGTTTCATGGCATAGTGTCACACTGTTTATCACACACATCACACAGCCAGTGTGTGTTTCATGGCATAGTGTCACACTGTTTATCACACAGCCAGTGTGTGTTTCATGGCATAGTGTCACACTGTTTATCACACACATCACACAGCCAGTGTGTGTTTCAAGGCACAGTGTCACACTGTTTATCACACACATCACACAGCCAGTGTGTGTTTCATGGCACAGTGTCACACTGTTTATCCCACAGACCACACAGCCAGTGTGTGTTTCATGGCATAGTGTCACACTGTTTATCACACACACCACACAGCCAGTGTGTGTTTCAAGGCATAGTGTCACACTGTTTATCACACACATCACACAGCCAGTGTGTGTTTCATGGCATAGTGTCACACTGTTTATCACACAGCCAGTGTGTGTTTCATGGCATAGTGTCACACTGTTTATCACACAGATCACACAGCCAGTGTGTGTTTCATGGCATAGTGTCACACTGTTTATCACACACATCACACAGCCAGTGTGTGTTTCATGGCATAGTGTCACACTGTTTATCACACAGCCAGTGTGTGTTTCATGGCATAGTGTCACACTGTTTATCACACACATCACACAGCCAGTGTGTGTTTCATGGCATAGTGTCACACTGTTTATCCCACAGACCACACAGTCACAGCTGGGTTCATGTGTGGCATGCCCAGTGCCGGCAGTCCACAGGACACTGTCAATGACAGGTCCTTATCAGGCCACACACCCCAGGGTTCTTTCCCTTTCATGTCCATCAGAAGTTCAAGGTCAAGGTCTTCAGAGCTGGCAGGTTCATGGGGGATTGTTCACAGAGAGAAGCTGCAGCAATATGAATATCCTTCGTCATCATCATCACTGTTATTATCATTAATATTACTGCTTCTGATGTTCTGTCATCATCATCATTATCATTATTACTGTTGCTGTTATTGTTGTTATTTGTCTTGTTGTTGTTGATGTCAATATTATCATCATCATCATCATTACCATTTTTACTGCCATTTCACTTTCAACATTATAATGAGATGTTTCACCAAATAGAAATGGACATTTCTACTGCAATGTACTGTACTGTACTGTACTGTATTGTATTGTATTGTATTGTATTGTATTGTATTGTATTGTACTGTACTGTACTGTACTGTACTGTACTGTACTCTTATTTGAAACTGAAAAGAGCACTCTGCCATGTGAATCACCTAATGTTAATAAAAGCAATGAAAGAGAGGACGGAGAATTGACCACAGAACCAGCAGCTGCTGACCTCGATGTACAGAAAGCAGTAAATGTAGCGGTGAAAGTCAGTCCATCGACGCACACCTGGAAAAGAAAAGAAAAAAAAAGTTGCTAGGAAAAACATTAAAAGGCATCCAACAGAAATATACAACACCAAACGTGTTCATTCATCCTAACCAAATACTATCCACTGATCTGACCATCAATACAATGGACTTAACTGAAAAGCTTTTTTTAAATATATATATTTTGTTAACTGTCCATAATCGACAGAAGTCAACAACATCAAAAGATTAAAAACCAATTCATGACAATCGCCATCATCCTCATCAAATAACTGATGATGAATATGATGACAACAACAACAACAACAACAACAATAGGTGAAGGACTGAAAGTGCCTCCCCCCTCCTAATAAACATGTATTTAGGCTAAAGGTGAAAGGCCACATTGCTTTTCATGGCTATGGGGCAGTGAATTCATATTCACTGTGTCAGCTCTACAATGGAAGGCCAGGCCCAATTCAGTCCTTCTGACATTTTAACTTTCCCCAACTGAAATCTGGAAACCATTCACATGGGGGTATAGTGGGGAAGAATCAGAGTACACAGCTTCTTCCAAGGACACCATTCACATAGGGTGCAGTGGGGAAGAATCAGCAGTCCTCAGAGAACCATCCATGTTAGGTCATCAGCAGTCCTCAGAGAACCATCCATGTTAGGTCATCAGCAGTCCTCAGAGAACCATGGATGTTAGGTCATCAGCAGTCCTCAGAGAACCATGGATGTTAGGTCATCAGCAGTCCTCAGAGAACCATGGATGTTAGGTCATCAGCAGTCCTCAGAGAACCATCCATGTTAGGTCATCAGCAGTCCTCAGAGAACCATCCATGTTAGGTCATCAGCAGTCCTCAGAGAACCATCCATGTTAGGTCATCAGCAGTCCTCAGAGAACCATCCATGTTAGGTCATCAGCAGTCCTCAGAGAACCATCCATGTTAGGTCATCAGTAGTCCTCAGAGAACCATCCATGTTAGGTCATCAGCAGTCCTCAGAGAACCATCCATGTTAGGTCATCAGCAGTCCTCAGAGAACCATGGATGTTAGGTCATCAGCAGTCCTCAGAGAACCATGGATGTTAGGTCATCAGCAGTCCTCAGAGAACCATCCATGTTAGGTCATCAGTAGTCCTCAGAGAACCATCCATGTTAGGTCATCAGTAGTCCTCAGAGAACCATCCATGTTATGTCATCAGCAGTCCTCAGAGAACCATCCATGTTAGGTCATCAGCAGTCCTCAGAGAACCATGGATGTTAGGTCATCAGCAGTCCTCAGAGAACCATGGATGTTAGGTCATCAGCAGTCCTCAGAGAACCATCCATGTTAGGTCATCAGCAGTCCTCAGAGAACCATCCATGTTAGGTCATCAGCAGTCCTCAGAGAACCATGGATGTTGGGTCATCAGCAGTCCTCAGAGAACCATGGATGTTGGGTCATCAGCAGTCCTCAGAGAACCATGGATGTTAGGTCATCAGCAGTCCTCAGAGAACCATCCATGTTAGGTCATCAGTAGTCCTCAGAGAACCATCCATGTTAGGTCATCAGCAGTCCTCAGAGAACCATGGATGTCAGGTCATCAGCAGTCCTCAGAGAACCATGGATGTCAGGTCATCAGCAGTCCTCAGAGAACCATGGATGTCAGGTCATCAGCAGTCCTCAGAGAACCATGGATGTCAGGTCATCAGCAGTCCTCAGAGAACCATGGATGTTAGGTCATCAGCAGTCCTCAGAGAACCATCCACGTTAGGTCATCAGCAGTCCTCAGAGAACCATCCATGTTAGGTCATCAGCAGTCCTCAGAGAACCATCCATGTTAGGTCATCAGCAGTCCTCAGAGAACCATGGATTTTAGGTCGTCAGCAGTCCTCAGAGAACCATCCATGTTAGGTCATCAGCAGTCCTCAGAGAACCATGGATTTTAGGTCGTCAGCAGTCCTCAGAGAACCATGGATGTTAGGTCATCAGCAGTCCTCAGAGAACCATGGATGTTAGGTCATCAGCAGTCCTCAGAGAACCATGGATGTTAGGTCATCAGCAGTCCTCAGAGAACCATGGATGTTAGGTCATCAGCAGTCCTCAACCATCCATGTCAGGTCATCAGCAGTCCTCAGAGAACCATCCATGTCAGGTCATCAGCAGTCCTCAGAGAACCATCCATGTCAGGTCATCAGCAGTCCTCAGAGAACCATCCATGTCAGGTCATCAGCAGTCCTCAACCATCCATGTCAGGTCATCAGCAGTCCTCAGAGAACCATCCATGTTAGGTCATCAGCAGTCCTCAACCATCCATGTCAGGTCATCAGCAGTCCTCAGAGAACCATTCATGTTAGGTCATCAGCAGTCCTCAACCATCCATGTCAGGTCATCAGCAGTCCTCAGAGAACCATCCATGTCAGGTCATCAGCAGTCCTCAACCATCCATGTCAGGTCATCAGCAGTCCTCAGAGAACCATCCATGTCAGGTCATCAGCAGTCCTCAACCATCCATGTCAGGTCATAAGCAGTCCTCAGAGAACCATGGATGTTAGGTCATCAGCAGTCCTCAGAGAACCATCCATGTTAGGTCATCAGCAGTCCTCAGAGAACCATGGATTTTAGGTCATCAGCAGTCCTCAGAGAACCATGGATGTTATCTCTTTAAAAAATACTTGTCATAAAACTCAAATAGAGCTGTTGTCAAGGCTCAAGGCAATGTGAGTGTGTGTGATGGGTGAGTAGAGAGAATGGGTGTGTGTAGATGGATGGTGGTGGTGTGGTTCAAAAGGGAGAATGACCCGATTTTTACCCCTTTTACCTTTTCTATCCAAAACTTTATTTTACAATTTTTACAAAATCTATGGCATGCAAATTACAATTATGCTCCTGTTTACATGTATGTATTTCAAGTGAAAATTGCTATTATCTCAGCTGTTTAATCATGTGAATGTGTGTGTGTGTGTGTGTGTGTGTGTGTGTGTGTGTGCGTTGGAGTGTAACAGTTGTAGTATTGAGAGTATGTCATTTTGTGTTTTGTGCATTGTGTCTTTATAACATTAATGATTCTGTTTTAAGTTTCTACTACTTTTTATGTGCTTTCTCGTTTCACTTTAGGTACTGGATTGTAAAACGCTTTGAGCTTGCTCATGCTTGAATCATAGGGCAATATAAAAATAAAATATTATTATTAGGTGGCCAGCACACACATGCCCCAGATGGAGGCCTGACATGAACAGTTCCCTGTGGGCTGCTAATGCTGACACTGTGACAGACAGCACCGGGTGTGGCTGTGTGTCGGGTGGTGTGGGAGAGGGGGAGGTTGGGGGGGGGCAGCATGGGGTTAGCACCACTGCAACAGCACACAAGACAGAAGAAACAACAACAATAACAACCAAAAAACAAAAGAAGAAGAAGGAATACATGAAAGCTCACCAAAGGAATGGTCCCGGATGGCTTTCAAGCGAAGGTACTGAGCAGGGCGACCTTCGATGGTCAGAGTTCCTTTCAGCTCCCCCCACTGTTCGTAGTGGGTCTGGTGGAGGCTGGGGAAGACGTCAGACAGAGAAATGATGACAAACAGTATTCATACAGCACTGTAGGGAAACAAGGTGCCCCCACTGTTCATAGTGAGTCTGGTGAAGACAGAGAAATGATGACAAACAGTATTCATACAGCACTGTAGGGAAACAAGGTGCCCCCACTGTTCACAGTGAGTCTGGTGAAGATAGAGAAATGATGGCAAACAGTATTCATACAGCACTGTAGGGAAACAAGGTGCCCCCACTGTTCACAGTGAGTCTGGTGAAGACAGAGAAATGATGACAAACAGTATTCATACAGCACTGTAGGGAAACAAGGTGCTCCACTGTTCATAGTGAGTCTGGTGAAGACAGAGAAATGATGACAAACAGTATTCATACAGCACTGTAGGGAAACAAGGTGCCCCCACTGTTCGTAGTGGGTCTGGTGAAGACAGAGAAATGATGACAAACAGTATTCATACAGCACTGTAGGGAAACAAGGTGTCCCCACTGTTCACAGTGAGTCTGGTGAAGACAGAGAAATGATGACAAACAGTATTCATACAGCACTGTAGGGAAACAAGGTGCCCCCACTGTTCACAGTGAGTCTGGTGAAGACAGAGAAATGATGGCAAACAGTATTCATACAGCACTGTAGGGAAACAAGGTGCTCCACTGTTCATAGTGAGTCTGGTGAAGACAGAGAAATGATGACAAACAGTATTCATAACAAGGTGTCCCCACTGTTCATAGTGAGTCTGGTGAAGACAGAGAAATGATGACAAACAGTATTCATACAGCACTGTAGGGAAACAAGGTGCCCCCACTGTTCACAGTGAGTCTGGTGAAGACAGAGAAATGATGGCAAACAGTATTCATACAGCACTGTAGGGAAACAAGGTGCCCCCACTGTTCACAGTGAGTCTGGTGAAGACAGAGAAATGATGGCAAACAGTATTCATACAGCACTGTAGGGAAACAAGGTGAAATAAAGACAAGGCCAGGTACATCCAACAGTAAATTATATATAATAAGAAGAATATAATAACAATGATAATAACAACAACAATAATAATAATTATCATTATTATTATTATCATTATTATTATAATGATATATCTATATAGCACTGAATCTTGTGCAGAGACAAATCAAAGCACTTTCCCACCAGCCATTCACACCTAAGTATAACACATTGTGGAGGAGGAAAGACCAGACTGATCAACACATGTCAACACAATGCCAGAACAGCTGTAGCTGGAGAGGAGAGAGAGCCATTCAGGAAAGACCAGACTGATCAACACATGTCAACACAATGCCAGAACAGCTGTAGCTGGAGAGGAGAGGAGGAAGCCATTCAGGAAAGACCAGACTGATCAACACATGTCAACACAATGCCAGAACAGCTGTAGCTGGAGAGGAGAGGAGGAAGCCATTCAGGAAAGACCAGACTGATCAACACATGTCAACACAATGCCAGAACAGCTGTAGCTGGAGAGGAGAGGAGGAAGCCATTCAGGAAAGACCAGACTGATCAACACATGTCAACACAATGCCAGAACAGCTGTAGCTGGAGAGGAGAGAGCCATTCAGGAAAGACCAGACTGATCAACACATGTCAACACAATGCCAGAACAGCTGTAGCTGGAGAGGAGAGGAGAGAGCCATTCAGGAAAGACCAGACTGATCAACACATGTCAACACAATGCCAGAACAGCTGTAGCTGGAGAGGAGAGGAGAGAGCCATTCAGGAAAGACCAGACTGATCAACACATGTCAACACAATGCCAGAACAGCTGTAGCTGGAGAGGAGAGGAGAGAGCCATTCAGGAAAGACCAGACTGATCAACACATGTCAACACAATGCCAGAACAGCTGTAGCTGGAGAGGAGAGGAGAGAGCCATTCAGGAAAGACCAGACTGATCAACACATGTCAACACAATGCCAGAACAGCTGTAGCTGGAGAGGAGAGAGCCATTCAGGAAAGACCAGACTGATCAACACATGTCAACACAATGCCAGAACAGCTGTAGCTGGAGAGGAGAGGAGGAAGCCATTCAGGAAAGACCAGACTGATCAACACATGTCAACACAATGCCAGAACAGCTGTAGCTGGAGAGGAGAGGAGAGAGCCATTCAGGAAAGACCAGACTGATCAACACATGTCAACACAATGCCAGAACAGCTGTAGCTGGAGAGGAGAGGAGAGAGCCATTCAGGAAAGACCAGACTGATCAACACATGTCAACACAATGCCAGAACAGCTGTAGCTGGAGAGGAGAGGAGGAGCCATTCAGGAAAGACCAGACTGATCAACACATGTCAACACAATGCCAGAACAGCTGTAGCTGAGAGGAGAGGAGAGAGCCATTCAGGAAAGACCAGACTGATCAACACATGTCAACACAATGCCAGAACAGCTGTAGCTGGAGAGGAGAGAGCCATTCAGGAAAGACCAGACTGATCAACACATGTCAACACAATGCCAGAACAGCTGTAGCTGGAGAGGAGAGGAGAGAGCCATTCAGGAAAGACCAGACTGATCAACACATGTCAACACAATGCCAGAACAGCTGTAGCTGGAGAGGAGAGGAGGAAGCCATTCAGGAAAGACCAGACTGATCAACACATGTCAACACAATGCCAGAACAGCTGTAGCTGGAGAGGAGAGGAGAGAGCCATTCAGGAAAGACCAGACTGATCAACACATGTCAACACAATGCCAGAACAGCTGTAGCTGGAGAGGAGAGGAGGAGCCATTCAGGAAAGACCAGACTGATCAACACATGTCAACACAATGCCAGAACAGCTGTAGCTGGAGAGGAGAGAGCCATTCAGGAAAGACCAGACTGATCAACACATGTCAACACAATGCCAGAACAGCTGTAGCTGAGAGGAGGAGAGAGCCATTCAGGAAAGACCAGACTGATCAACACATGTCAACACAATGCCAGAACAGCTGTAGCTGGAGAGGAGAGGAGAGAGCCATTCAGGAAAGACCAGACTGATCAACACATGTCAACACAATGCCAGAACAGCTGTAGCTGAGAGGAGAGGAGAGAGCCATTCAGGAAAGACCAGACTGATCAACACATGTCAACACAATGCCAGAACAGCTGTAGCTGGAGAGGAGAGGAGGAAGCCATTCAGGAAAGACCAGACTGATCAACACATGTCAACACAATGCCAGAACAGCTGTAGCTGAGAGGAGAGGAGGAAGCCATTCAGGAAAGACCAGACTGATCAACACATGTCAACACAATGCCAGAACAGCTGTAGCTGGAGAGGAGAGGAGGAAGCCATTCAGGAAAGACCAGACTGATCAACACATGTCAACACAATGCCAGAACAGCTGTAGCTGGAGAGGAGAGGAGAGAGCCATTCAGGAAAGACCAGACTGATCAACACATGTCAACACAATGCCAGAACAGCTGTAGCTGGAGAGGAGAGAGCCATTCAGGAAAGACCAGACTGATCAACACATGTCAACACAATGCCAGAACAGCTGTAGCTGGAGAGGAGAGGAGAGAGCCATTCAGGAAAGACCAGACTGATCAACACATGTCAACACAATGCCAGAACAGCTGTAGCTGGAGAGGAGAGAGCCATTCAGGAAAGACCAGACTGATCAACACATGTCAACACAATGCCAGAACAGCTGTAGCTGGAGAGGAGAGGAGAGAGCCATTCAGGAAAGACCAGACTGATCAACACATGTCAACACAATGCCAGAACAGCTGTAGCTGGAGAGGAGAGGAGAGAGCCATTCAGGAAAGACCAGACTGATCAACACATGTCAACACAATGCCAGAACAGCTGTAGCTGGAGAGGAGAGAGCCATTCAGGAAAGACCAGACTGATCAACACATGTCAACACAATGCCAGAACAGCTGTAGCTGGAGAGGAGAGGAGGAAGCCATTCAGGAAAGACCAGACTGATCAACACATGTCAACACAATGCCAGAACAGCTGTAGCTGGAGAGGAGAGGAGAGAGCCATTCAGGAAAGACCAGACTGATCAACACATGTCAACACAATGCCAGAACAGCTGTAGCTGGAGAGGAGAGGAGAGAGCCATTCAGGAAAGACCAGACTGATCAACACATGTCAACACAATGCCAGAACAGCTGTAGCTGGAGAGGAGAGGAGAGAGCCATTCAGGAAAGACCAGACTGATCAACACATGTCAACACAATGCCAGAACAGCTGTAGCTGGAGAGGAGAGGAGAGCCATTCAGGAAAGACCAGACTGATCAACACATGTCAACACAATGCCAGAACAGCTGTAGCTGGAGAGGAGAGAGAGCCATTCAGGAAAGACCAGACTGATCAACACATGTCAACACAATGCCAGAACAGCTGTAGCTGGAGAGGAGAGGAGAGAGCCATTCAGGAAAGACCAGACTGATCAACACATGTCAACACAATGCCAGAACAGCTGTAGCTGAAGAGGAGAGGAGAGAGCCATTCAGGAAAGACCAGACTGATCAACACATGTCAACACAATGCCAGAACAGCTGTAGCTGGAGAGGAGAGGAGAGAGCCATTCAGGAAAGACCAGACTGATCAACACATGTCAACACAATGCCAGAACAGCTGTAGCTGGAGAGGAGAGGAGAGAGCCATTCAGGAAAGACCAGACTGATCAACACATGTCAACACAATGCCAGAACAGCTGTAGCTGGAGAGGAGAGGAGAGAGCCATTCAGGAAAGACCAGACTGATCAACACATGTCAACACAATGCCAGAACAGCTGTAGCTGGAGAGGAGAGGAGAGAGCCATTCAGGAAAGACCAGACTGATCAACACATGTCAACACAATGCCAGAACAGCTGTAGCTGGAGAGAGGAGAGAGCCATTCAGGAAAGACCAGACTGATCAACACATGTCAACACAATGCCAGAACAGCTGTAGCTGGAGAGGAGAGGAGAGAGCCATTCAGGAAAGACCAGACTGATCAACACATGTCAACACAATGCCAGAACAGCTGTAGCTGGAGAGGAGAGGAGAGAGCCATTCAGGAAAGACCAGACTGATCAACACATGTCAACACAATGCCAGAACAGCTGTAGCTGGAGAGGAGAGGAGAGAGCCATTCAGGAAAGACCAGACTGATCAACACATGTCAACACAATGCCAGAACAGCTGTAGCTGGAGAGGAGAGGAGAGAGCCATTCAGGAAAGACCAGACTGATCAACACATGTCAACACAATGCCAGAACAGCTGTAGCTGGAGAGGAGAGAGCCATTCAGGAAAGACCAGACTGATCAACACATGTCAACACAATGCCAGAACAGCTGTAGCTGGAGAGGAGAGAGCCATTCAGGAAAGACCAGACTGATCAACACATGTCAACACAATGCCAGAACAGCTGTAGCTGGAGAGGAGAGGAGAGAGCCATTCAGGAAAGACCAGACTGATCAACACATGTCAACACAATGCCAGAACAGCTGTAGCTGGAGAGGAGAGGAGAGAGCCATTCAGGAAAGACCAGACTGATCAACACATGTCAACACAATGCCAGAACAGCTGTAGCTGGAGAGGAGAGGAGGAAGCCATTCAGGAAAGACCAGACTGATCAACACATGTCAACACAATGCCAGAACAGCTGTAGCTGGAGAGGAGAGGAGGAAGCCATTCAGGAAAGACCAGACTGATCAACACATGTCAACACAATGCCAGAACAGCTGTAGCTGGAGAGGAGAGGAGAGAGCCATTCAGGAAAGACCAGACTGATCAACACATGTCAACACAATGCCAGAACAGCTGTAGCTGGAGAGGAGAGGAGAGAGCCATTCAGGAAAGACCAGACTGATCAACACATGTCAACACAATGCCAGAACAGCTGTAGCTGGAGAGGAGAGGAGGAAGCCATTCAGGAAAGACCAGACTGATCAACACATGTCAACACAATGCCAGAACAGCTGTAGCTGGAGAGGAGAGAGCCATTCAGGAAAGACCAGACTGATCAACACATGTCAACACAATGCCAGAACAGCTGGAGGGGAGAGGAGGAAGCCATTCAGGAAAGACCAGGTCCAGAGACAGAGAGAGGCTGGAAGGTGACTGTGGGCTGTTTCTCATCTTGGAACGCCAAACACTTAAACAATTATTTCCTTTAAATTTCACATCTTCATCAGACTAAGCTGCCCAACTCGCATAAAAAAAACAAGAAGTTTGAGTGATTCGTTTTTTATCAGTCTTGTTATATTTTAAGAGTATTACTGAAAGATTACCAGAATAAGTATGAACAAAAACCTCCAAACACAAAAAACCTCATAGCAAGTATTGACACTGGGGGCTTCCTTTGTCTGTCTGTCTGTCTGTCTGTCTGTCAGCACAGAACACTGAAACAGCATGAAAAGTACTGCTGCTGTTTCTGTCGTCTCCTTACTGCTGCAGCAGAGGTTGTCAACATGAAATATTTTATAGTGAAAAATGAACTCAAAATACAGTTGCAACAGGCTTTTAGAATTTGAAAACAAAAATTTTTCTCAGCTACAAATTTGCTCCAATTATAACATCACAAACAGCTTCAGATTCCATTTCTTCACAGGGGACTGACCCATACACACTGCAACACATCTGCTGCACAAACAAGAGAGGCAGAGGCAGAGACAGAGACAGAAGTAGCAGACACCTGACCATCACAAACACCATGTATGGTCCGGCCCTGAACGCCGACCCTACCAGTGAAAACACTGACATCAAATGAAATAAGATAAATAAGCACGACAGACAGATTAGTAAATGAAATAAAATACAGTCAAAATAACAGACACATAAAAGGCAAGTGACTGATGAAACAGAATAAAAATGACCCACACCCATGGGTCAGTTGTGAATCCCAGCAATGCTCCATCACAGAGCAGCATCAATCTGAAAGAAGAGAAAAACACATGGAGCGAAAACACAGAATCCCTGTCCCTCATTTTGTGGCAGAGTCTAAAGGAATCTGTCTTTCATTCCACACAACAAAATGTCAGTATCTACCTCTGAAGCTTTTCAAAGTAGTCCTTGGTCCAGGTTTCCCTGGCGATAGCATCACCGAGGAGAGATGCCGAGAGATCCGAGTCGTAGTTGAAGGGAGGAGCAAAGGCGTCCCACCTTGACACAAACACCATTCACATCCACTTTTTTCCCTCACACCTATCTGACTGAGCAAAATTCTTTATATTTGTGCACGTGTATACCAATGGAGATCATGCGCGCCCACGCACACATACGCGTGCACACGCACACACACACACACACATATTCACTCAGACATATTAAAACTCACATTTTCACATTCATGCACACACACACATGCATGTACGCTCACACACACACACACACACACACACACACACAAAAACCAAAAAAACCCACTGGTGTGTGGACATGTACACCTGTATAGACAGATGGATGTGTGCATGCATGCAGATGTGTTGGTGACTGTGTGTTGGTGTCTGCAGTGCATGTATACAGATAACAGTGAAAAAGAGGCTGAGTGGATTCATGGCAGCATCGTGCCTGTGTTTGTATACATCTGTCTGCAAACTTTGCAAACTGTGTACTGGCTCTTGGCATGGCTGGTCAGTAGTTCTATTTCTGATCCAGCGTTCACCAGTGATCAGGGTTGGAGGCCCTGTTTCAGCATGATGTTGTGTCCTTGGAAAAGGTGCATTACCCTGATGTTCCTCACTCCACCAGGTGTCAAGGGCTACCTGACTTCAGTTATGTGTCAAGGGCTACCTGACTTCAGTTAGGTGACTTCAGTTAGGTGTCAAGGGCTACCTGATTTCAGTTAGGTGTCAAGGGCTACCTGACTTCAGTTAGGTGACTTCAGTTAGGTGTCAAGGGCTACCTGATTTCAGTTAGGTGTCAAGGGCTATCTGACTTCAGTTAGGTGTCATGGGGTACCTGACTTCAGTTAGGTGTCAAGGGCTACCTGACTTCAGTTAAGGAAGGTTAGAACAGCAGCAGGAGAGGACTGGGCCCCGCCTTCCTATGCCAAGCCCTGGACACAGTGGACATGAATTCATTGCCTTCCTATGCCAAGCCCTGGACACAGTGGACATGAATTCATTGCCTTCCTATGCCAAGCCCTGGACACAGTGGACATGAATTCATTGCCTTCCTATGCCAAGCCCTGGACACTGGACATGAATTCATTGCCTTCCTATGCCCAGCCCTGGACACAGTGGATATGAATTCACCATCTTCTTATGCCCAGCCCTGAACACAGTGGACATGAATTCAGCGCCTTCTTATGCCCAGCCCTGGACACAGTGGACATGAATTCACAATCTTCTTATGCCAAGCCCTGGACACAGTGGACATGAATTCATTGCCTTCTTATGCCCAGCCCTGGACACAGTGGACATGAATTCACCATCTTCTTATGCCCAGCCCTGGACACAGTGGACATGAATTCACCATCTTCTTATGCCCAGCCCTGGACACAGTGGACATGAATTCACAATCTTCTTATGCCCAGCCCTGGACACAGTGGACATGAATTCATTGCCTTCCTATGCCCAGCCCTGAACACAGTGGATATGAATTCACTGCCTTCTTATGCCAAGCCCTGGACACAGTGGACATGAATTCATTGCCTTCCTATGCCCAGCCCTGGACATAGTGGACATGAATTCATTGCCTTCCTATGCCCAGCCCTGGACACAGTGGACATGAATTCATTGCCTTCCTATGCCCAGCCCTGGACACAGTGGACATGAATTCATTGCCTTCCTATGCCCAGCCCTGGACACAGTGGACATGAATTCATTGCCTTCTTATGCCCAGCCCTGGACACAGTGGACATGAATTCATTGCCTTCCTATGCCCAGCCCTGGACACAGTGGACATGAATTCATTGCCTTCTTATGCCAAGCCCTGGACACAGTGGATAGGAATTCACTGCCTTCTTAGATGAGTTAAAGTGTATTGCTCTTCAACAATACATGAGGGCTGGGTGTTGTTTATTCCAACCCTCCTGTTTTAAAGCAAATCCCTATTTCATCAGTGATATGATTGATGCCTACTCCACTCCCACCCTCATCCCCCACCCACTCTCTTCCCACCGAGTGTGTGTGTGTGTGTGTGTGTGTGTTTATGTGTGTGTGTGTGAGTGTGTGTGTGTGAGTGTGTGTTGAAATGAGTGAACGTGTTTGTGTCTGATTCACATTATAGTGAACACACAGTAAAGCGATGAGAAGAAGGACCTCCTATCTTTTAACCTTTTTTTTTACACAGGAAACAGAAGTCTATGTAAGAAAATACTTACTGAAAAGAGAATGAGGTATCAACAAATTTGTCAGGCCTGTTGTCAAGGCTGTTGCATGGGCCCACCCTGAAAGCAAGAATACACATTTCAGTGTTGGTGTTACCATGGGCCCACCCTGTTACCATGGGCCCACCCTGTTACCATGGGCCAACCCTGAAAGCAAGAATACACATTTCAGTGTTGGTGTTACCATGGGCCCACCCTGTTACCATGGGCCCATCCTGTTACCATGGGGCCCACCCTGTTACCATGGGCCCACCCTGTTACCATGGGCCCACCCTGTTACCATGGGGCCCACCCTGTTACCATGGGCCCACCCTGAAAGCAAGAATACACATTTCAGTGTTGGTGTTACCATGGGCCCACCCTGTTACCATGGGCCCACCCTGTTACCATGGGCCAACCCTGAAAGCAAGAATACACATTTCAGTGTTGGTGTTACCATGGGCCCACCCTGTTACCATGGGCCCATCCTGTTACCATGGGGCCCACCCTGTTACCATGGGCCAACCCTGAAAGCAAGAATACACATTTCAGTGTTGGTGTTACCATGGGCCCACCCTGTTACCATGGGGCCCACCCTGTTACCATGGGCCAACCCTGAAAGCAAGAATACACATTTCAGTGTTGGTGTTACCATGGGCCCACCCTGTTACCATGGGGCCCACCCTGTTACCATGGGCCAACCCTGTTACCATGGGCCAACCCTGAAAGCAAGAATACACATTTCAGTGTTGGTGTTACCATGGGCCCACCCTGTTACCATGGGGCCCACCCTGTTACCATGGGCCCACCCTGAAAGCAAGAATACACATTTCAGTGTTGGTGTTACCATGGGTCCACCCTGTTACCATGAGCCCACCCTGAAAGCAAGAATACACATCTCAGTGTCGGTGTTACCATGGGCCCACCCTGTTACCATGAGCCCACCCTGAAAGCAAGAATACACATCTCAGTGTCGGTGTTACCATGGGCCCACCCTGTTACCATGAGCCCACCCTGAAAGCAAGAATACACATCTCAGTGTCGGTGTTACCATGGGCCTTTCTCTACTAAACCTCGCTGACAGTCACCTCACTTCTCCAGTCAACATGGGGAAGTGGTTAGTAACCAATAACTGTGGGGATACAGGTTCCAGTCCCTGGCTGGCCCCTACCTTGACCTGACTGCTGTGCAATCAGATGGCGCCACAGAGTCCAGGGCCGTCCACTTCATGGATACTTCTTTGAGAGTGTTGCTCAATTCTCCTACAAACTCTACACATGTCTGTATCTCTCAGCGTGGTTGATGCAAGGACATCATGAGAGCACAGCCTTGCCAAGTGGTCCCAAACCTAAATGGACCCATACAGCAGACTCTTCATCACTCCAATCATCATCTATCATCATCAAAATACAGAAAATAAAATGCCCCAATTTTACAGCATCCCCCACACATTCACATCACTTCTGAAGTATTGCTGGACTTTTTTTGGTTTCCTCTTTTGTGACATATCTCATTTCTTGTTTCTCCAAACAAACGGAAAAAATGTATCAAAGGAAAACGCTGAACTTCTATAACAAAATTAAATAACTGAATAAATAAATAAATATGTTAATTTCCCATGTGAGATAATAAAGTTGACTTGACTTGAAAAACTAAAAGATTTACACTTCCACACACAAATAGTTTGCACTTCTGAGGACCACTGAAACAAAAATGTATAAAAATGAAAAACCCAAATATCAAACAAAAAAAAAGGTTATGTGATGTGAATTTGTCTTTAAGACATTATAGAGTTAACTTCTCTAGACTTGATTTGAAACAAAACAATGAGAACAAGATGCACACTTCCACACTGTAGAATGTAACTACCAAATGGCCTGACCAGAAGCCAAGCAGCTTTGACCACAGTGGTGCAAATGAAAATAATGTGTGTATACCTGTGTGTAAACAGAAGGGAGGTAATATACATGTGTGTAAACAGAAGGGAGGTAATATACTAAGGGAGGCCATTAGCTGCAGCAACTTTCGATTTCACTGCTTGGACAGACTAAGCAGTTTGTGCAGGACAGAATCAGACACCTGGCCCAGTCTGCACCAATCATGATGCACTACGTCATTCACTGTCCTTTTGCGTCAACAAACTGGAAACACACATGAACATGTCGATACGACACACGCCCACATAACTCTCACCTGAGGGGACTGCTGAAATGGACATCAACAAACTGGTAACACACATAAACATGTCGATACGACACACACCCACATATCTCTCACAAAATTGGAAACACACAGAAACATGTCGATACGACACATGCCCACATAACTCTCACCTGAGGGGACTGCTGAAATGGACATCAACAAACTGGTAACACACAGAAACATGTCGATACGACACACAGCCACATGTCTCTCACCTGAGGGGATCGCTGAAATGGACATCAACAAACTGGTAACACACAGAAACATGTCGATACGACACACACCCACATGTCTCTCACCCACTGAAATGGACATCAACAAACTGGTAACACACAGAAACATGTCGATACGACACACGCCCACATGTCTCTCACCCACTGAAATGGACATCAACAAACTTGTAACACACATAAACATGTCGATATGACACACACCCACATGTCTCTCACCCACTGAAATGGACATCAACAAACTTGTAACACACATAAACATGTCGATACGACACACACCCACATGTCTCTCACCCACTGAAATAGACATCAACAAACTGGTAACACACATAAACATGTCGATACGACACACACCCACATGTCTCTCACCCACTGAAATAGACATCAACAAACTGGTAACACACAGAAACATGTCAATACGACAGACACCCACATGTCTCTCACCCACTGAAATGGACATCAACAAACTTGTAACACACATAAACATGTCGATACGACAGACACCCACATATCTCTCACCTGAGGGGATCGCTGAAACGGACATCAACAAACTAGTAACACACAGAAACATGTTGATACGACACACGCCCACATGTCTCTCACCTGAGGGGACCACTGAAATGGACGCGCCAAGTCTTCATGGGGTGGAGCACCTGGAAGGTCAGACCTCCGGCACTGAAGGAGTTCGGGTCAGTGTTGCAGATCAGGGTGTCCGGGTGGATGGGGTGTTCCAGACAGCCCACCCCGGGTACCTGCAGCACCATCCAGATCTCTGCCTGACGCTCATGGCGCCGCGCCACCCTCAGAGAGAGACTGGGGCCGTCACCCCCACTGTAGGCCCCAATGTACACCGCGTCCATTGCCTGCACACACACACACACACACACACATTTCAGTTTCTGTTTCAATGGGTGCAATAGCCGAGTGGTTAAAGCATTGGACTTGCAATCTGAGGGTCCAGGTTCAAATCTCAATAACAGCACCTGGTGGGTAAACAGTGGAGAATTTTCTGATCTCTCATGTCAAAATACATGCAGACCTACTAGTACCGGAACCCCATTCGTGTGTGTATTGAAGCAGAAGACCAAATACACACATTACAGATCCTGTATTGCATGTCAGCATTTGGTGGGTTATGGAAACGAGAACATACCCAGCAAGCACACCCCCAAAAACAGAATATGGCTGCCTACATGGCGGGGTAAAAACAGTCATACATGTAAAAGCCCACACATGTACATATGAGTGAACGTGGGAGTTGCAGCCCACAAAGAAGAAGAGAAAGTTTCAGTTTCTAAAGAAGGTGTCATTGAGTTCAGACCAATCCTTATACGCTACACCGCATCTGCCAGGTAGATGGTTGACCAGCAGCATAACCCAACTCACTAGTAAGGCCTTCACTGCATGCACATATATCTGTGTACCTATCTCCTCACTGGGCCTTCACTGCATGCACATATATCTGTGTACCTATCTCCTCACTTTGGAGAACGGGTGAGACTGGGACTTGAACCCTGATTGTCACTGACACTGTAGTGGCAGACAGGCACCTTAACCATCCTGCCGCCTCCCTCCTGGAGACAGTGGGACACAGATAGAACTGAAAAGAAACAGAAAGTGGAGGGCACTTCAAACAGTGTGTACCACCAGTCCTGCACCGTCCTCTCCCCTGAATAACTCTTCTTTTGTCTTGGTGAAGAAACACTGAAGGTCCACAGCCTTTCATGGCCACAGTGAAGAAACACTGAAGGTCCACAGCCTTTCATGGCCACAGTGAAGAAACACAAGGTCCACAACCTTTCATGGCCACAGTGAAGAAACACAAGGTCCACAACCTTTCATGGCCACAGTGAAGAAACACTGAAGGTCCACAACCTTTCATGGCCACAGGGAAGAAACACAAGGTCCACAACCTTTCATGGCCACAGTGAAGAAACACAAGGTCCACAACCTTTCATGGCCACAGTGAAGAAACACTGAAGGTCCACAACCTTTCATGGCCACAGGGAAGAAACACAAGGTCCACAACCTTTCATGGCCACAGTGAAGAAACACAAGGTCCACAACCTTTCATGGCCACAGTGAAGAAACACAAGGTCCACAACCTTTCATGGCCACAGTGAAGAAACATTGAAGGTCCACAACCTTTCATGGCCACAGGGAAGAAACATTGAAGGTCCACAACCTTTCATGGCCACAGTGAAGAAACACAAGGTCCACAACCTTTCATGGCCACAGTGAAGAAACACAAGGTCCACAGCCTTTCATGGCCACAGGGCCAGTGAATTCACAACAACGGTGTCCAGGCTCAGAACCTGAAGGCAGGGCCCAGTCCTCCTTCCTCCATCTTAACCTTCCCCGACCAAAGGCAGGCACCCATCCACACCTGGGTGAGGTGAGGAATAAAGTGCCTTCCACAAGGGCACATCAGCCAGCTGAAAGACAGCCTCAAAGCCTGACCAGAGGAGAACAGTGGATCAGAGGTCCATCACCTGACCAGCTCTGCACCCCCTGTGCTGATGGATGACAGAAAAACAGGACCTTGCTTGTTCATCCCTGTCTCCTGTTTTAAAAAGTCTTATGGAGCTCCGTCATTTGGTTCTCATCAAGACACTAAAAATGAATTCTTTGCCCCAACATGAAAGGATGAAGATTTTTTTTTTAATAAATGAACAAATCAGTGGTGTGGACACCAGTCCAGTTGACCATGATAAGATAATAGATGTGTCCTTCACCCATGGCTGACTCCACCGTTCATTTCACACACACCCAGGGTAAGCCCTCAAGGCCTGAGCAGCACAAGGTTTAGGCATCACTCAGGCATGTCTTTGTTTTTCTTGGATTTTTGAGTAGATGTGGTGCAGCATGCATGGATCAATCTGCATGCTTTGACGCCTCCCTGAAACTGAAACCCTCTCTCTCTCTCTCTCTCTCACACACACACACACATTACCCGGGGATGCGGAGGTAAAGGCTGGCAGCACTCCATGTCATGGGGAGCCATGCTGCGTCCCAGTCCTCGGGCACTGTGTGCAGCACTGGGCTGTGTGGTGTTGGAACCCTCTGTGTCTTTCCTGCTCTGCCTTGCCCTGTGGCGGAACATGACGGCAAACACCGCTCGCTTCAGCCAGTACCACCTGCCTGCACACCAGTGGAAAGGGGTCAACACACACACACACACACACACACACACACACATACACACACACACAATGTACACATACACACACACATGTACACATACACACACACACACACATGTACACACATACACACACACACCACCCTCACCACCCCTTCTCACCACCCTCACCACCCCTTCTCACCACCCTCACCACCCCTTCTCACCACCCTCACCACCCCTTTCCACCACCACCACCACCCCTTCCCACCCCTTTCCACCACCCTCACCACCCCTTTCCACCACCCTTCTCACCACCACCACCACCCCTTCCCACCACCCTCACCACCCCTTTCCACCACCCCTTTCCACCACCCTTCTCACCACCCCTTCCCACCACCCTCACCACCCCTTTCCACCACCCCTTTCCACCACCCTTCTCACCACCCTCACCACCCCTTTTCACCACCCTCACCACCCCTTTCCACCACCCTTCTCACCACCCTCACCACCCCTTCCCACCACCCCCTTCCCACCACCCCTTCCCACCACCCCCTTCTCACCACCCTCACCACCCCTTTCCACCACCCTTCTCACCACCCTCACCACCCCTTTTCACCACCCTCACCACCCCCTTTCCACCACCCTTCTCACCACCCTCACCACCCCTTCCCACCACCCCCTTCCCACCACCCCTTCCCACCACCCCCTTCTCACCACCCTCACCACCCCTTCCCACCACCCTCACCACCCCTTCCCACCACCCTCACCACCCCTTTCCACCACCCTTCTCACCACCCTCACCACCCCTTTTCACCACCCTCACCACCCCTTTCCACCACCCTTCTCACCACCCTCACCACCCCTTCCCACCACCCCCTTCCCACCACCCCCTTCTCACCACCCTCACCACCCCCTTCCCACCACCCCCTTCCCACCACCCTCACCACCCCCTGCCCACCACCCTTCCCACCACCCTCACCACCCCCTGCCCACCACCCTTCCCACCACCCTCACCACCCCCTTCCCACCACCCCTTCCCACCCCTTCCCACCACCCTCACCACCCCCTGCCCACCACCCTTCCCACCACCCTCACCACCCCCTGCCCACCACCCTTCCCACCACCCTCACCACCCCCTGCCCACCACCCTTCCCACCACCCTCACCACCCCCTTCCCACCACCCCTTCCCACCACCCCTTCCCACCACCCCCACCACCCCTTCCCACCACCCTCACCACCCCTTTCCACCACCCTTCCCACCACCCTCACCACCCCTTCCCACCACCCCCTGCCCACCACCCTTCCCACCACCCTCACCACCCCTTCCCACCACCCCCTGCCCACCACCCTTCCCACCACCCTCACCACCCCTTCCCACCACCCCCTGCCCACCACCCTTCCCACCACCCTCACCACCCCTTCCCACCACCCCCTGCCCACCACCCCTGCCCACCACCCCTGCTCACCAGGCTGACAGTACACCCCAGCAATGGGAGGTGGGTCTGAGGCCATGAGCTCCATGATGAGGGGGAAAAGCAGTCTGCCCAGCGCCACCCCCACCGCACCCGCCACCGCAGCCAGAATGTCCCTGTGTTTCGACAGTATCCTGCAACACACAGGAAGAGTTGGTGAAAGAAATCTCACTTGTAACTGACTCTCTATAAAATCATTCTTTTCATTATATATCTACTCCTGTGACGTGCGTTGAGCATTATTCTTTTACATGAAAGGAAGTTGTGTGGTGGGGAGCTAGCGAGTGTTCTTGCATTCGTGTGTGTATGTGTGCCCGAGTGCATGTTGCAGGGAAGTGTTTTGTGGAGAGCGTCATGGGTGGCTGGGTGTATGTGTGCCTGAGTGCATGTTGCAGGGAAGTGTTTTGTGGAGAGCGTCATGGGTGGCTGGGTGTATGTGTGCCTGAGTGCATGTTGCAGGGAAGTGTTTTGTGGAGAGCGTCATGGGTGGCTGGGTGTATGTGTGCCTGAGTGCATGTTGCAGGGAAGTGTTTTGTGGAGAGCGTCATGGGTGGCTGGGTGGTCTCCAATATAATAATAATAATAATAATAATAATGGATACTTATATAGCACACTATCCAGAAATCTGCTCTAGGTGCTTTACAAAAACGCTTTGTTAACTCTCTCCATACGAACGGCGAAAGAGACGACGTTAACAGCGTTTCACCCCAATTACCATCATCAAAATATTGCATGCGGAAGGCTCTTATACTGAAGACGTGAATGTTGACAAAGAATACCACAATTCTGACGACGGAAGCTAAAGGCTGGGTCATTCAGACACCCACTGGACATCCGAGGGGTCTGTGTAGAGGAGAACAGAGGACTGGCCGTACTGAGTGAGTTAATATAAAACATTACATCTATGTTACATACACACACCAAAATATGACAACACACACACACACACACACACACACATACACACACACGCGCGCACACACACGCACACACAGGCACACACACACACACACACACACACACACACGCACGCACACACACACACACACACACGCACACACACACGCACACGCACACACACACACACAGACACACACTGCGTACATACATTTTAACAATACATGTGTATCTAACAGCTACCCTAACACATACGCACACACAGGCAGGCATAAACTTACATAAACGCACACGCACACAATACACATTCATATACATGCATGTAGTTATGTACACATACATATGTATACACACATTCAGTTGCATGAGTGTTTTCTGGCACGTGCTTCCATGTGTGTGGCGGAGAAGAGGGGGGTGGGGGTGGGGGGTATTGACAGGGAACGCAGGGAGCAGGGAACAAAACGTAAAGCGCTTTGAGCAATATTTCTGGAGAAACGCACTGTATAAATGTCCATTGTCATTATTATTATTCTTATTATTAAAGGAACAACAGAAATAAACTATTATGATTATCATGCATGCATACATTTATATTTTATTGTATACTTGTGTGTATGCATGTATGCATTGTGTTTATGTGTGTGCATAATATGCTAAGTACATCCTAGGATGCACATATGTAACATTGATATAATATGTTATATTTAATATCATGTGCTTAATACACTCAGAGCAGTTTTCTGGGCAGTGTGTTATATAAGTATCCAGTAGCAGTAGCTGTAATACTAACAGTGTCATAGTTTTCTGGGCAGTGTTATATCAGTATCCAGTAGCAGTAGCTGTAATACTAACAGTGTCATAGTTTTCTGGGCAGTGTTATATCAGTATCCAGCAGCAGTAGCTGTAATACTAACATTGTCATAGTTTTCTGGGCAGTGTTATATCAGTATCCAGTAGCAGTAGTTGTAATACTAACAGTGTCATAGTTTTCTGGGCAGTGTTATATCAGTATCCAGTAGCAGTAGTTGTAATACTAACAGTGTCATAGTTTTCTGGGCAGAGTGTTATATCAGTATCCAATAGCAGTAGCTGTAATACTAACAGTGTCATAGTTTTCTGGGCAGAGTGTTATGTAAGTATCCAGCAGCAGTAGTTGTAATACTAACAGTGTCATAGTTTTCTGGGCAGTGTTATATCAGTATCCAGTAGCAGTAGCTGTAATACTAACAGTGTCATAGTTTTCTGGGCAGTGTTATATAAGTATCCAGCAGCAGTAGCTGTAATACTAACATTGTCATAGTTTTCTGGGCAGAGTGTTATGTAAGTATCCAGTAGCAGTAGTTGTAATACTAACAGTGTCATAGTTTTCTGGGCAGAGTGTTATGTAAGTATCCAGTAGCAGTAGTTGTAATACTAACAGTGTCATAGTTTTCTGGGCAGTGTTATATCAGTATCCAGTAGCAGTAGTTGTAATACCAACAGTGTCATAACAGTCATTGGAGCTGAAGGTCAACACGCCAGCTTCTATTTCCATCAACAGCAGTGTGCTCCACTCTGACAATTGCTGACAGATTCAGTTACCTACCTTGGCTCCTCCTACCATTGTTTGAGGATTGCAAAATTAATTACATCACTTAAATAAATTTTAAAAAAATACACAAGAATTTGCATAAAACTGCAGTTTAGATTGATCCCACACTGATCTCAGTCACCAAGGGTCAGCATTCAAGGGGTTAAAAACATGTTACTGTATTACATTTTGTCACACCAAATTTATCCCTGTGGAATTGGGGCTTCTCCCCCTACATGGAGCACATCACCAGCGTACCACCCTTTTTCATTTGTACTTCTAGTCA
>NC_134884.1:48643851-48803851 GCF_041734735.1 Babylonia areolata
GCCCACTTCCTCACTCCACTCCTCACAATCAGCATAAACCATCATTAGATAAGTCAGCATGGTCAAGAGCCAATGATGTTACAAAATAAGTACGATTAAAAGTTCTTCAATGGAAAATTCTACACAACATTTATCCAACAAATATTCTTCTTTGTAAAATGAAAGTAAAAGAAAATAATAAATGTTCTTATTGTCCAGACACAGTCGATTACATTGAACACTTTTTCTTTGAATGTCCACTTGTAAGCAGTTTTTGGTGTTATATAGAAAAACTGATCAATTTAAAAACAGATCTTAGATTGAAACTTTCAATAACTGATATACTTTTTGGTATTAACAAATCAGAACGCCTTCTTGGAAATTACAAATACATCAATTACATAATCCTTGTAAGCAAAATGTGCATAAGCATTTTCAAAAAAACTGGGTCCTCCTTCTCTGTACAATGCATTTTTGAAAGAGAGCTAGGCCTCAGAAGTCAACTGAATCCATGTTCACTTTCGTATCTTTTATTTGTATCATTATTGCTAAATACTTGTATTTATTTCACGGACTGGCCGAATGAGTATATGTAAAATGTCGACAATACGCATTGTATAATGTCAAGTATGTCATTTACTTTCATGTGTTATACGACGAATTGTCCTGAGGACAATGTGGCGAGCGTCCTTGATCAATGCGTCCGGCAGAAAGAACAATCACTGTGCGTCGTTTCGGGGGAGGGCGGAACCTGCCTCCTGTCCAAGCGTCAACTTTCCTTTTTGTTTCTTCTTCTTCTCCTTTTTTTTTCTTCCTCCAATAATTAATGTTGATCTAATTGCATGTTTTTCTACGTATATGTATTATACTAAGATGATTTCGATGATTATCTCACATACAGAATCCACACACTCACATCAGAGCAAACTAAATCACAGACAACTGAAAACACATGTATAATGTTCAAATATTCACTGAAATTGTCCATGATAACTGAATATTCAGACGAAGAACTTAGTGTATTCGGAAGAATACTACTTTGAATACATTAAGATGTATTTACATGTATTAATCACAGAATCACAGAAATGTTTGCCTATAGGCTAAAAGCCTTTTGCCCTCATAATCAGTGTCCATTTATGTGCTTTTGGATCACTTGTGAACAGACCCTTGTTTAAATCTGGCATAGTGTATACTATATTT
The DNA here is from genome assembly GCF_041734735.1 of Babylonia areolata. Lineage (NCBI taxonomy): Eukaryota > Metazoa > Mollusca > Gastropoda > Neogastropoda > Buccinidae > Babylonia > Babylonia areolata. Next base: position 48,645,034 of record NC_134884.1, read on the forward strand.
ATCTACAGCTCAATAAAGATTTAGCTCTGTGGAAAATACATGGTCCTTAAACTTTTTGTCAATGTGATTTTTGAAGGCGTTTACCGATGGTGCATTGATGGTGTCATAGGAAAGGTTATTCCACAGATTTATGATACGGTTAGTAAAAAACTTGCAGAACTGGTTGGTTACGAAATTAGTTTTGTTTATTTTGAAGTTGTGCCCTCGAGTTTTATCGTAGTTAGCCATAGTGAACAAGGAAGAGGTGGTGCAAGGATCATAAATATTGTGCATGATCTTGTATACTTCAATGAGATCACCTCTTAATCTCAGTCTAAACTCTAGGCTAGGCATATTAAAAAGAGCCAGGCGCTCCTCATAACTAAGATCACGAGTACTATTAGTATTACTAGTTATACACTTGGTAAATCTACGTTGAACACCTTCAATCATATTTATGTGCTTTTTAAGGTAAGGGCACCATACTGAGTTTCCATATTCAATAATGGGTCTAACCAGAGCTTTGAACAATGGAATCATAATTTCGGGAGATTTATTAGTTATAGTTCTCACAAGAAGACCAAAAATTTGATTTCCCTTTTTCACTATATTATTTATATGTGCCTCAAAGCTTAGTTCTGGATCCATCGTGATCCCTAAATCTTTTTCGGCAGTTGTACTATCCATTGTTCGAGTTATCCCCTTTTCCTGTATCGTGTACTGATACTGTGGATTATTCTTTCCAAGGTGCAGAACTTTGCATTTCTCGCTGTTAAATTGCAACAGCCAAGTATTTGTCCATTTAACCAGATTATGTATACACATTTGTAAGTGATCTCTATCTTCTATATTTCGGATGGCAGAGTAAGCCTTGGTGTCGTCTGCAAAAAATTTTTACTTTACAATCTACCTCACAAGGCATATCATTTATAAAGTATATGAACAAGGTTGGGCCAAGAACACTACCTTGTGGTACACCACTAGTTACCTTAACCTTCGATGATTTACTACTATTTACACTTACAAACTGTGATCTTCCATTTAGAAAGTCTCTGATCCACGATAGTAGCTTGCCTTTTATCCCATAGCCTCCCAGTTTATTTATGAGTCTGTGATGGGGAACTGTATCGAAAGCTTTCCTTAGATCAAGGTAGACTGCGTCGACTGGTACCTTCTCATCTAGCATGACTAACCAATCTTGTAATGTAACAAGTAGTTGTGTAACACACGAGCGCCCTCTGGTAAATCCAAACTGTTCTCTAGATAACAGATCATGTTTGGTTAAATGTTGGCAGAGAGCGTCTCGAATAAAACCCTCAAAAACTTTACAGACAACTGATGTTACTTGCAGAATTCTTGTTACCTTTCTTAAAAATAGATCGTACTTCTGCTTCTTTCCAAGCTTTTGGTATTGCACCCTTTTCTTGTGTTCTATCAAACAAGATCTTAAGTGGGTGAGCAATAACTTCAGCAAGCTCTATTAATACTCGTGGGTGTATCTCATCAGCTCCTGGGGACTTCTTTTGAGCTTTTTCATCTGTTCAACTGTGACCTCCACGTTGGAAATTTCAGTAACCTCTGTCTTGCATGAAAACTCTGGAACATTTACGTTGCTCTCCTTGGTTAAAACACTAGCACAAAAAAAAGCTGTTTAGCACAGTTGCTTTTTCTGTCATTTTGTGTTAAGTACCATCTTCCTTTAATAGATTAGCAATTTGTTCTCTTGGCAGAGTTTTACTTGCAACATAACGGAAGAATCCTTTTGGATTATGCTTAGACTCTTTAGCTAATTTAGTTTCCTTAGCTTTCATGTTTTTTCTTTACCTGGTTTCTAGCACGTGCATACATTTTTATATTTCTCATTTGTGGGATATTTCTTGTATTTTTTGAAGGCTCTGCGCTTTTGATGAATTTTATCTAAAAAGTGACTGAGGAATGGGGTCTCGTCTTTGTTTATTGGAGGGTCCTTGTTTGAATGATTTTTTTGGAATAAATTTGTTCATGAACTTTATTATTACATCATGAATAAGTTCCCAGGTTTCATCCACAGATGTCTCATTTGTCAAAAGGTCATCCCAGTTAATCTCACCTACGTAATGCTTCATGCCTTCGTAATCTCCTTTATCCAGTTGATATTTCACAGAGTGACCAGATGGGTGTTCCCACTTGATCTGAACATCAAAGTAGAGGGCAGAATGGTGGCTCTTCCCTAGACGGGGCCAGTAATCCAAAGTGTAGACGTTTTCATAAGAGTTAGTAAAGAATAGATCTAGCACACTGGGTTTTTGTAAACCTCTATAATGAGTGGGCTCGGAAGCCATTTGTACAATGTAATTTTGTTGTACACAATCCAAAAATTTCGTAGCTGGATGGTCCTCATTGTTACAACTTACCACATTTTGCCAGTCAATTTCTGGATAATTAAAATCTCCAGAGACAATAACCTTGTTTTTAAAATTGTTAAATACATAGTTTATTAGTTTAATTACACTAGCATGATCCTCATAATCTGAGTTGGGGGATCTGTACACTACACCAAAAATGATGTGCTCGTTACTACCAGGTAATATTTTACAAAAAATCGAAGGAGAAATTATTCTTTCAATTTCTGCAATCCTGGAAACCTCCCACCCTTCCCGCACGAACAGACTGACACCTCTTCCCTTGTTGTTTGTAAAACCTGTATAACCAGGAAGTACAACATTTTCAATTTTAACCTTGGAGTTTTTTTGGTACACTTCAGTTAAAGCAATAATATCAAAGTTGTGTATGTTACACAGTAGTCCCAGCTCATTTACTTTGTTTGTCAGCATGTCAGCGTTTGCATAATAGCATTTCAGAGAAGAAAACTTATGAGAAAAAGAAGAATTGTTTGCTGGTCTATGTACAAAACACGTACTGACATGTTATATAGAAAAAAAAGAGGAAAAAAACCGAAAGAAAACAGAATGAAAAAAAAGGTTTTTGGTTTTTTTGGCCAATGAAGAAGGCGTGTGAAAGCAAAAAAAAAAAAAAAAAAAAAAAAAACAAACCCAAAACCACTTTCTGGTGCTCCATGACCTCCATGACTGAGGCCACAAGAAAAAAAAAAGTATAACCATTATAGGAACAACAGAGTCGAAAACGTCACAGTCTTACACACACACACACACACACACACACACAGATTCATACACGCACGCACGCACGCATGCACTGGCAAATACCTTGAGAAACTGGACTGATCAGGAAATATCTGTCGGTTTGGACCAAGAGAGCGATGCAGCTGTAAATACGTCTTCTGTGTTTCGTCAAACGTCTTCAAATTAGCGGTCTACTCAAAAAACGCACGCTTATAAATACGCAGCACTCACAGGCTCACAGCTCATCATGTGACCATTAATGCGCCGCCCGGTGTAGGGGGTAAAAAAGTACTGTGCTAGATTTATCCGCACGGGTGGTGGTAGTATGCCTAGTTGTGGTGGTGGTGGTGGTGGTGTCAGTAGTGGTAGTATGTCTTGTGGTGGTGGTGGTGGTGTCAGCGTATCATTTTCTGTTCCCTGACTGACGTTTATAAACAAAGTGAGTCACACACAAAAAAGAAAAAAAAAAAAAAAAGCATAAACCATCAGTCCACTTCCTCACTCCACTCCCCACTACTTCATGCACACATTTTATCTGGCTCCACACACACACACGCGCGCGCGTGCGCGCGCGCTACTATCACAGAATGCATGACACACTTAAAAACAAGCTGTGGAAAAGCAAATACTATCAAGTTTGAAATGAACTATATAGTTCAGAACAGGCACCACTGAACACCACCGAAGTGACTCAGCAGCAGTGCAGGGTCTCCTCTGGTGTGTGGCCTCCTGGCGACCTAACATCGATGGTTCCCTGTGGACTGCCGACGCTGGAACTACAAAGGACAAACCCGGGTGTGGCCGTGTATGGGGGAATCTAAATGAGCGGCGTGGGAGTAATGCCACTGAAACGGTGCAGATGACGGGGCAGAAAAGAAAAAACAAAAACAAAAAAAAAACCCAAAAAACCACCACTATATAGAAGTGACAGAGAGACAAACAGATTGATTGACATACTGAGTGAGAGAGAGAGAAAGAGAGAGAGAGAGAGAGAGAGAGAGAGAGAGAGAGAGAGAGAGAGAGAGAGAGAGAGAGAGAGAGAGAGAGAGAATGAATGTTCATGCATTTGGCCATGAGCACATACACATATACTGGGGTTTGGGGAACAATACACAACATGTAAGGTGCAAAGATGAGATGATAACCAACAGTCTCACTTTAATTTTGTGTCATATTTCAGTCCATTTCTGTCCTGCTATTTCTGATGTTAGCACAGGAACACAACTATTCAATACTATACATCTGAAGTGCTGCATCAGTCAAATGTAGTGATATGTATCTACATGTAGCCATATTGATATGAGGTGCTATTGACACATAGCAATAAAGAAGATTAGTTTGGCATAAAATAGTGCTATCGACACATTGTGCCACTGACATGAAGCACCATGGATGGATAGCACTATTGACATGTAGTGCTATGTAGACAATAAAACTGAAAACAGTTGCTCACCATTGATGCGTAGTACTATTGATACATTTTTGCTATTGAGACAATAAAACTGAAGACAGAAGTGCTATCAACACATAGTGCTATGTGACCAGTGATACACACAGTGCTATCAACATGTAGTGCTATGTGACCAGTGATACACACAGTGCTATCAACACGTAGTGCTATGTGACCAGTGATACACACAGTGCTATCAACACGTAGTGCTATGTGACCAGTGATACACACAGTGCTATCAACACGTAGTGCTATGTGACCAGTGATACACACAGTGCCTATCAACACGTAGTGCTATGTGACCAGTGATAAGCACAGTGCTATCAACACGTAGTGCTATGTGACCAGTGATACACACAGTCCTATCAACACGTAGTGCTATGTGACCAGTGATACACACAGTGCTATCAACACGTAGTGCTATGTGACCAGTGATACACACAGTGCTATCAACACGTAGTGCTATGTGACCAGTGATACACACAGTGCTATCAACACGTAGTGCTATGTGACCAGTGATACACACAGTGCTATCAACACGTAGTGCTATGTGACCAGTGATACACACAGTGCTATCAACACGTAGTGCTATGTGACCAGTGATACACACAGTGCTATCAACACGTAGTGCTATGTGACCAGTGATACACACAGTGCTATCAACACGTAGTGCTATGTGACCAGTGATACACACAGTGCTATCAACACGTAGTGCTATGTGACCAGTGATACACACAGTGCTATCAACACGTAGTGCTATGTGACCAGTGATACACACAGTGCTATCAACACGTAGTGCTATGTGACCAGTGATACACACAGTGCTATCAACATGTAGTGCTATGTGACCAGTGATACACACAGTGCTATCAACACGTAGTGCTATGTGACCAGTGATAACCACAGTGCTATCAACACGTAGTGCTATGTGACCAGTGATACACACAGTGCTATCAACACGTAGTGCTATGTGACCAGTGATACACACAGTGCTATCAACACGTAGTGCTATGTGACCAGTGATACACACAGTGCTATCAACACGTAGTGCTATGTGACCAGTGATACACACAGTGCTATCAACACGTAGTGCTATGTGACCAGTGATACACACAGTGCTATCAACACGTAGTGCTATGTGACCAGTGATAACCACAGTGCTATCAACACGTAGTGCTATGTGACCAGGATACACACAGTGCTATCAACACGTAGTGCTATGTGACCAGTGATACACACAGTGCTATCAACACGTAGTGCTATGTGACCAGTGATAACGACACACAGTGCTATCAACACGTAGTGCTATGTGACCAGTGATACACACAGTGCTATCAACACGTAGTGCTATGTGACCAGTGATACACACAGTGCTATCAACACGTAGTGCTATGTGACCAGTGATAACGACACACAGTGCTATCAACACGTAGTGCTATGTGACCAGTGATACACACAGTGCTATCAACACGTAGTGCTATGTGACCAGTGATACACACAGTGCTATCAACACGTAGTGCTATGTGACCAGTGATACACACAGTGCTATCAACACGTAGTGCTATGTGAACAGTGATAACCACAGTGCTATCAACACGTAGTGCTATGTGACCAGTGATACACACAGTGCTATCAACACGTAGTGCTATGTGACCAGTGATACACACAGTGCTATCAACATGTAGTGCTATGTGAACAGTGATAACGACACAGTGCTGTCAACACGTAGTGCTATGTGACCAGTGATACACACAGTGCTATCAACACGGAGTGCTATGTGACCAGTGATACACACAGTGCTATCAACATGTAGTGCTATGTGACCAGTGATACACACAGTGCTATCAACACGTAGTGCTATGTGACCAGTGATACACACAGTGCTATCATCACGTAGTGCTATGTGACCAGTGATACACACAGTGCTATCAACACGTAGTGCTATGTGACCAGTGATACACACAGTGCTATCAACACGTAGTGCTATGTGACCAGTGATACGACACACAGTGCTATCAACACGTAGTGCTATGTGACCAGTGATAACGACACACAGTGCTATCAACATGTAGTGCTATGTGACCAGTGATACACACAGTGCTATCAACACGTAGTGCTATGTGACCAGTGATACACACAGTGCTATCAACACGTAGTGCTATGTGACCAGTGATACACACAGTGCTATCAACACGTAGTGCTATGTGACCAGTGATAACCACACACAGTGCTATCAACACGTAGTGCTATGTGACCAGTGATACACACAGTGCTATCAACACGTAGTGCTATGTGACCAGTGATACACACAGTCCTATCAACACGTAGTGCTATGTGACCAGTGATACACACAGTGCTATCAACACGTAGTGCTATGTGAACAGTGATAACGACACACAGTGCTATCAACACGTAGTGCTATGTGACCAGTGATACACACAGTGCTATCAACACGTAGTGCTATGTGACCAGTGATAACCACAGTGCTATCAACACGTAGTGCTATGTGACCAGGATACACACAGTGCTATCAACACGTAGTGCTATGTGAACAGTGATAACGACACACAGTGCTATCAACACGTAGTGCTATGTGACCAGTGATAACGACACACAGTGCTATCAACACGTAGTGCTATGTGACCAGGATACACACAGTGCTATCAACACGTAGTGCTATGTGACCAGTGATACACACAGTGCTATCAACACGTAGTGCTATGTGACCAGGATACACACAGTGCTATCAACACGTAGTGCTATGTGACCAGTGATACACACAGTGCTATCAACACGTAGTGCTATGTGACCAGTGATACACACAGTGCTATCAACACGTAGTGCTATGTGACCAGTGATAAGCACAGTGCTATCAACACGTAGTGCTATGTGACCAGTGATAACGACACACAGTGCTATCAACACGTAGTGCTATGTGACCAGTGATACACACAGTGCTATCAACACGTAGTGCTATGTGACCAGTGATAACCACAGTGCTATCAACACGTAGTGCTATGTGACCAGTGATACACACAGTGCTATCAACACATAGTGCTATGTGACCAGTGATACACACAGTGCTATCAACACGTAGTGCTATGTGACCAGTGATAACGACACACAGTGCTATCAACACGTAGTGCTATGTGACCAGGATACACACAGTGCTATCAACACGTAGTGCTATGTGACCAGTGATACACACAGTGCTATCAACATGTAGTGCTATGTGACCAGTGATACACACAGTGCTATCAACACGTAGTGCTATGTGACCAGTGATACACACAGTGCTATCAACACGTAGTGCTATGTGACCAGTGATACACACAGTGCTATCAACACGTAGTGCTATGTGACCAGTGATACACACAGTGCTATCAACATGTAGTGCTATGTGACCAGTGATACACACAGTGCTATCAACATGTAGTGCTATGTGACCAGTGATACACACAGTGCTATCAACACGTAGTGCTATGTGACCAGTGATAACCACAGTGCTATCAACACGTAGTGCTATGTGACCAGGATACACACAGTGCTATCAACACGTAGTGCTATGTGACCAGTGATAACCACAGTGCTATCAACACGTAGTGCTATGTGACCAGGATACACACAGTGCTATCAACACGTAGTGCTATGTGAACAGTGATAACGACACACAGTGCTATCAACACGTAGTGCTATGTGACCAGTGATAACGACACACAGTGCTATCAACACGTAGTGCTATGTGACCAGGATACACACAGTGCTATCAACACGTAGTGCTATGTGACCAGTGATACACACAGTGCTATCAACACGTAGTGCTATGTGACCAGGATACACACAGTGCTATCAACACGTAGTGCTATGTGACCAGTGATACACACAGTGCTATCAACACGTAGTGCTATGTGACCAGTGATACACACAGTGCTATCAACACGTAGTGCTATGTGACCAGTGATAAGCACAGTGCTATCAACACGTAGTGCTATGCGACCAGTGATAACCACAGTGCTATCAACACGTAGTGCTATGTGACCAGTGATACACACAGTGCTATCAACACATAGTGCTATGTGACCAGGATACACACAGTGCTATCAACACGTAGTGCTATGTGACCAGTGATAACGACACACAGTGCTATCAACACGTAGTGCTATGTGACCAGGATACACACAGTGCTGTCAGGAGGTACCTGGATGGAGCTGACTTCATGTGCATGCTGTTTATTGTGGTTTCTTCCGCCTCTGTGTCTCTCAATGTCTTTAACACAGACACATGTTTCTCTCTCTCTATGTCTTTCACACAGACACATGATTCTCTCTCACTCACTCTATATCTTTAACACAGACACATGTTTCTCTCTCACTCTATGTCTCTCTATATCTTTAACACAGACACATGTTTCTCTCTCACTCTATGTCTCTCTATATCTTTAACACAGACACATGTTTCTCTCTCACTCTATGTCTCTCTATGTCTTTAACACAGACACATGTTTCTCTCTCACTCACTCTATGTCTCTCTATGTCTTTAACACAGACACATGTTTCTCTCTCACTCTATGTCTCTCTATGTCTTTAACACAGACACATGTTTCTCTCTCACTCACTCTGTCTCTCTATGTCTTTAACACAGACACATGATTCTCTCTCACTCAATGTCTCTCTATGTCTTTAACACAGACACATGTCTCTCTCTCACTCACTCTGTCTCTCTATCTCTTTAACACAGACACATGATTCTCTCTCACTCTATGTCTTTAACACAGACACATGCATGCATATATACACACACTCAGTGTAACTTTTGGTCACAAGATTTTATTCAGGCAAATGCACCATAACAAATTTAAACCACAACACAGAAAGAACAAAACATGCAGAAAAAATTCTGCTCTTAAAGTACACCAAAGGGCACCATGACGCAATGTTTTGCAACTATTTGTAGCTGAAAATTCCAGAGAAAAAAACAGTCTTTACAATAATTATTACAGTTTGTAAACAACAGACATGTCTGGGTTTGGGGGAAAGAATTGACAGACTATATAATACTGATAAGAGTCATCAAATTGTGCGGAGCGAGTGAAATGAAATCCAGCAAGACAAAATTATCCGAGTTTATGTGTACATACAATGTCCACTGCGTATGAGAATAACCTCTCAACATGGTAACAGTTCTGAGTAACATTCTGTGTGTGTGTGTGTGTGTGTGTGTGTGTGTGTGTGTGTGTGTGTGTGTGTGTGTGTTCCAATGCATTCATGTGCATCAATAAGCATGTGTGAATGCAAGCACCTGTGTGTGTGGCCCAAAACATGCCATGTTTTATGCAGAACATGTTGCATACTTTCAGGCATGAGTAAGTTGTGCATGTGTACATGATGCTGGTGATGATTAGGGGGAGGGAGCAGGGGGGAGGGGGGAGGGAGCAGACCAGGGGGCTGGGTGTATTGCATTTTCAAAACCACTCTTCCAAAACAACAATAATTCTTCCAAACAACAATAATTCTTCCAAAACAATAACAACTCTTCCAAACAACAACAACTCTTCCAAAACAACAACAACTCTTCCAAAACAACAACTCTTCCAAAACAACAACAACTCTTCCAAACAACAACTCTTCCAAACAACAACTCTTCCAAACAACAACTCTTCCAAAACAACAACAACTCTTCCAAAACAACAACAACTCTTCCAAACAACAGTTCTTCCAAACAACAACTCTTCCAAAACAACAGCTCTTCCAAAACAACAACAATTCTTCCAAAACAACAACTCTTCCGGGCAACAACTCTTCCAAACAACAGTTCTTCCAAACAACAACTCTTCCAAACAACAACTCTTCCAAAACAACAATTCCAAAACAACAACTCTTCCAAAACACTTCTCAACTCTCCTAAGCATCAGAACCATCAAAGGCAACAATGAAAAAAACAAACCAACCAAAAACACAGAGAAGTATTTTAAAATCTGCTTCACTGCCACAAATATTATACAGCATTTGGGATCATTTATTACAGCATATTTTTTTTTCTTTGCCTCAGTTTTACCAGTTCCAACAAAGTTATCTGTTCCATTCATTATAAGGAAAAAAAAAACAACTCCCCCCCCCTCCCCTGGTGCCCCCCTAATTGTATTACAACTGTGTAGAAACTACAACTGTGCAGAAACTACAACTGTGCAGAAACTACAACTGTGTAGAAACTACAACTGTGTAGAAACTACAACTGTGTAGAAACTACAACTGTGTAGAAACTACAACTGTGCAGAAACTACAACTGTGCAGAAACTACAACTGTGTAGAAACTACAACTGTGCAGAAACTACAACTGTGCAGAAACTAACTGTGTAGAAACTACAACTGTGTAGAAACTACAACTGTGCAGAAACTACAACTGTGTAGAAACTACAACTGTGTAGAAACTACAACTGTGTAGAAACTACAACTGTGCAGAAACTACAACTGTGTAGAAACTACAACTGTGTAGAAACTACAACTGTAGAACTACAACTGTGTAGAAACAAGTGTTTTTCCGCGCCCCCTAACTGTATTACAGCTGTGTAGAAACTACAACTGTAGAACTACAACTGTGTAGAAACTACAACTGTAGAACTACAACTGTGTAGAAACTACAACTGTGTAGAAACAAGTGTTTTTCCGGCGCCCCTAACTGTATTACAACTGTGTAGAAACTACAACTGTGTAGAAACTACAACTGTGTAGAAACAAGTGTTTTTCCGGGTCCCCCTTCCCTCCTCCAAAAAAAAAAAGCAACAACAAAAAATCCCAGACACACAATCTGTGATCCACAGCTAGAGTTTAATGCAGCCTTGCCTGACTTTCCTATCTGTGATCCACAGCTAGAGTTTAATGCAGCCTTGCCTGACTTTCCTATCTGTGATCCACAGCTAGAGTTTAATGCAGCCTTGCCTGACTTTCCTATCTTCCTCACCAGTTGTTTCTGGGTTCTCTGAACAGAAAGAGCCTGTCTGCCACAGGAATCAGGCACACTGATTCTCAAAGTATCAAGACAATGGTTACAAGACGTGAGGTCAGTTCAGTTCCAAAAGCATAATGGTTAAGATGACCGCTGGATTATTTACATTTTTTACCTCCATTGATAGCCTCCAGAGAAAGCTGGAGTTGACAGCAAGCACCATCATGACCAACGTTTTAACCCCTTAACTGCTGCTGAAAATGAGATCACAGTAGCATGAATCTTAAGTGCAATAATTTCTTTTTGTGTGTCACTTTTAAGTAGTGTAGTTGATTTTGCTGAACAAATGTAATGCAATCCCAAAAGGAAGACGTCCAACTAATGACATGTAAGCGACCATCCTGACCTGTGATCTCAGTTCTATGTCGGTGAGCTGACAGTCTGCACTGACCTGTCAGCAGGACTCAAAGGGTTAAGCAACCTGCACTGACCTGTCAGCAGGACTCATAGGGTTAAGCAACCTGCACTGACCTGTCAGCAGGACTCATAGGGTTAAGCAACCTGCACTGACCTGTCAGCAGGACTCATAGGGTTAAGCAACCTGCACTGACCTGTCAGCAGGACTCATAGGGTTAAGCAAACAGGACTCAAAGGGTTAAGCAGTGTTTCATTGTGGGCTTTAATTCAGTGCTAGTCACAAGATAAACCATCATCTAAATAGCAGTAACAACAACAACAATAATGATGATGATGATGATAATCATAATCATGATAGATTAAAGATTAATTGGATTTGTGAAATGCTTAGAGCTTGCTTCAACTTGTATTAATGCTAGATATAAAAAAAATTTAAAAAGGAGACAAAAATCTTTGCAATTAAAAAGACAATGTTATCTGCTTCAAGCAATTAAAACAGACAATTTAAACAGAAATTATCAATATGCTAGATGAAAAATAAAATCAGTTTATTTCAATTACAAAAGCCATTTTTGTCTGCTTCAAGCAATTAAAACAGACAATTAAACGGAAAATGATTATTCCCATTTTTATGGTGACACCCTGAGAGAGAAGTGAAGCAACAATCTCACACATCGGGAAAACACCATGATGACAAAGTCATGTTTTCCAGGATATATGGTGAGTGAATGCATGCGTGTTGCGTGTGAGTGCATGCATGTGTGTGTGTACCTGTGTGTGTGTGTGTGTGTGTGTGTGTGTGTAAAAGGCCATCAATCAAAGCAGGCAGATTTGTTGATCATGATCCTCTTGAAAAGAACATCACTTTGATGATTCTGATGTCTGTCAACACTTCTGTACAACCCCTTGTAACTCTGAGAGAGAGAGAGAGAGTGTGTGGTGGGGGGGGGGTGCAAGATACATAAAATCACAATGATGCTCAGAAACTGGAGGTATGCTGGGAAAACATCACCACATTCAAACATCTTTCCTGATCCAAGCACTTCAGCTGGTAACAATTATGTACAACCCATAGCTCAAATGTGTGTGTATGTGTGTTGTGTGTGCATGCACATATATGTGTGTGAATGTGTGTGTGCACACACATATGCATGTGTAAATGAGTGTGTGTGTGTGCATACTCTGACGCATGCATGTGTGCATGTATTCATGGGTATGCATATTTGCACAGATCTAACTGAAAAGACATGAACGTTTGTTCATGTGTGCTGACAAGAGCATATGCTCCAGTTATGTGTGTGTGTGTGTGTGTGTGTGTGTGTGTGCACGCACATGGGAGGGATAGCAGTGAGAAAAACAAAAGGGTGTAGAATTCAGTGTGTGGTCACAAGAAAATGACATTTTGTACCAGCCCTGCTGTTGACCTGTTCAGGTCACTGTCCTGAATGTAAAAATCATGTACATCACACACACACACACACACACACACACACACACACACACAAGCCAAAAACAATGAAAGAACATCACCATGTAACAGTTGTTCGCACCCTGGGACTGGAGCAAAACTGAACATCTAACAAATGACCTCCCCTTGTCAATGCACTTCCAATGATGACCAATGGAAGAACAATCAAGACATGCAATAAGAGAGATGAAATCGTCATTAAACAAATGAAAAATCAATGTACAGAAAAAGCAAATCAACAACTGAGTCCCCTCCACTGCTCACCCCACTCCCACCTCTGTCTACCATGTGCATGCACACACACATACACACACACACACACACACACACATATAGACACACCCATCAAGTTTCGCTCATCATCCATGAGACAGAGAGTTTGTGAATCACCATGCATCTTTGTGAAATTTCATCAATGTCTGTTTTTAATCAAGTATTTTGTTATTTCTGTGTGTGTGTGTGTGTGTGTGTGCGTGAGTGACTGTGTGTGTGTGTGTGTGTGTGTGTGCTGTATAAGCAACACGTCCAATGTCTGACCCATACTGTCCACCATTCTCTGTACAAACAACACGTCCAATGTCTGACCCATACTGTCCAGTCACCATTCTCTGTATAAACAACACAATGTCTGACCCATACTGTCCACCATTCTCTGTATAAACAACACGTCCAATGTCTGACCCATACTGTCCACCATTCTCTGTATAAACAACACGTCCAATGTCTGACCCATACTGTCCACCATTCTCTGTATAAACAACACGTCCAATGTCTGACCCATACTGTCCACCATTCTCTGTATAAACAACACAATGTCTGACCCATACTGTCCACCATTCTCTGTATAAACAACACATCCAATGTCTGACCCATACTGTCCACCATTCTCTGTACAAACAACACAATGTCTGACCCATACTGTCCAGTCACCATTCTCTGTATAAACAACACAATGTCTGACCCATACTGTCCACCATTCTCTGTATAAACAACACAATGTCTGACCCATACTGTCCAGTCACCATTCTCTGTATAAACAACACGTCCAATGTCTGACCCATACTGTCCACCATTCTCTGTATAAACAACACAATGTCTGACCCATACTGTCCACCATTCTCTGTATAAACAACACAATGTCTGACCCATACTGTCCACCATTCTCTGTATAAACAACACAATGTCTGACCCATACTGTCCACCATTCTCTGTACAAACAACACAATGTCTGACCCATACTGTCCACCATTCTCTGTACAAACAACACAATGTCTGACCCATACTGTCCACCATTCTCTGTACAAACAACACAATGTCTGACCCATACTGTCCAGTCACCATTCTCTGTACAAACAACACAATGTCTGACCCATACTGTCCAGTCACCATTCTCTGTACAAACAACACAATGTCTGACCCATACTGTCCACCATTCTCTGTATAAACAACACATCCAATGTCTGACCCATACTGTCCAGTCACCATTCTCTGTACAAACAACACGTCCAATGTCTGACCCATACTGTACACCATCCTCTGTATAAACAACACAATGTCTGACCCATACTGTTCAGTCACCATTCTCTGTACAAACAACACAATGTCTGACCCATACTGTCCACCATTCTCTGTACAAACAACACAATGTCTGACCCATACTGTCCAGTCACCATTCTCTGTATAAACAACACGTCCAATGTCTGACCCATACTGTCCACCATTCTCTGTATAAACAACACAATGTCTGACCCATACTGTCCACCATTCTCTGTACAAACAACACAATGTCTGACCCATACTGTCCACCATTCTCTGTATAAACAACACAATGTCTGACCCATACTGTCCACCATCCTCTGTACAAACAACACAATGTCTGACCCATACTGTCCACCATTCTCTGTATAAACAACATGTCCAATGTCTGACCCATACTGTCCACCATTCTCTGTATAAACAACACATCCAATGTCTGACCCATACTGTCCACCATTCTCTGTACAAACAACATGTCCAATGTCTGACCCATACTGTCCACCATTCTCTGTATAAACAACATGTCCAATGTCTGACCCATAATGTCCACCATTCTCTGTATAAACAACATGTCCAATGTCTGACCCATACTGTCCACCATTCTCTGTATAAACAACATGTCCAATGTCTGACCCATAATGTCCACCATTCTCTGCATAAACAACACATCCAATGTCTGACCCATAATGTCCACCATTCTCTGTATAAACAACATGTCCAATGTCTGACCCATACTGTCCACCATTCTCTGTATAAACAACACGTCCAATGTCTGACCCATACTGTCCACCATTCTCTGTACAAACAACACATCCAATGTCTGACCCATTGCCCAGCCATCATCTCTGTATAAACAAACAGGTGACTATCAGTGAAAACACAAACCACACACACCAACACAGTGTACATAATTATAAGGGGTGACACATGACTATCAGTGAAAACACACACCAACACAGTGTACATAATTATAAGGGGTGACACATGACTATCAGTGAAAACACACACCACGTGCATGTTCTCATTTAAGCATGATTAAGTAGCCATAGTGTACTGAACAACTTGGTATTCAAAGTGCCACAGAACTATAGAGACTAGAAACAGAATGTTCAACGTTAACTTGATAGAGTCTGTTGTGCTAAAATGGACAGAGACAAAAAATCCTTTGCCATTCAGTATACAAACCAGACACTCTTCAAGCAAATGAAAATTCACTTGATATTTGACCATTTTTTGCTGTTAGCTTTAAAAAAAAATCTATTGCAGGCTTTACTATTTCAGCTTGCAGACAAAATGTTTGAACACTTGTGTGTGTGAACAAACAACAGAAAGAGTCAGAAAGACACAGGGGGACAAGGTACTACACCAACTAGGAAGAACAGGGTCACAGAATCAACAGGGAGTTTTCACCAACTATCCATATCTAAACAGCTCAAATGTATACATCATCTCTCCCTCTCTCTCATCCCCATGTCTGCATGTGTGTGTTCAAGTACATGCATGTAATCCTGTGAACTGTCACACAAGCAAACACACACTGACGTGAACACACAGACACTGGCGGCTGATGTATGAAGCAAGACACAACAATCAATACAACAGCGTCAGCTAAGTACAGCAATAGTACACAAATGAAAAAGGCAACATTTACATATAACTGTGCGCTATGTTCCAGAGAAAACTTTCTGCAGAAACGCCAAAGACACACTGGAAAACCCTCAAATCACTTCAAAGCATGTTTCACTTATCGTCAAACTGACAAGTTCTCAACAAAATGGATGCAAAAAACGTTAAGAAAGACCCTCCAGAACAAAATGGCTTGCAGGTCACAGGAAGTCCCTTTCAGTTTGATACGTTCCCTTGCAGTATGTTCAATGTCCTTTCAGACAGTGAACACCACTCTGACAGTATGTTCAATGTCCTTTCAGACAGTGACCACTCTGACAGTATGTTCCATGTCCTTTCAGACAGTGACCACTCTGACAGTATGTTCAATGTCCTTTCAGACAGTGACCACCACTCTGACAGTATGTTCCATGTCCTTTCAGACAGTGACCACCACCCTGACAGTATGTTCAATGTCCTTTCAGACAGTGACCACTCTGACAGTATGTTCCATGTCCTTTCAGACAGTGACCACTCTGACAGCATGTTCAATGTCCTTTCAGACAGTGACCACTCTGACAGTATGTTCAAGGTCCTTTCAGACAGTGAACACCACTCTGACAGTATGTTCAATGTCCTTTCAGACAGTGAACACCACTCTGACAGCATGTTCAAGGTCCTTTCAGACAGTGACCACCACTCTGACAGCATGTTCAAGGTCCTTTCAGACAGTGAACACCACTCTGACAGTATGTTCAATGTCCTTTCAGACAGTGACCACCACTCTGACAGTATGTTCAATGTCCTTTCAGACAGTGACCACCACTCTGACAGTATGTTCAATGTCCTTTCAGACAGTGACCACTCTGACAGTATGTTCAATGTCCTTTCAGACAGTGACCACCACTCTGACAGTATGTTCAATGTCCTTTCAGACAGTGAACACCACTCTGACAGTATGTTCAATGTCCTTTCAGACAGTGACCACTCTGACAGTATGTTCAATGTCCTTTCAGACAGTGACCACTGACAGTATGTTCAATGTCCTTTCAGACAGTGACCACCACCCTGACAGTATGTTCAATGTCCTTTCAGACAGTGACCACCACTCTGACAGTATGTTCAATGTCCTTTCAGACAGTGACCACCACTCTGACAGTATGTCCAATGTCCTTTCAGACAGTGACCACTCTGACAGTATGTTCAATGTCCTTTCAGACAGTGACCACCACTCTGACAGCATGTTCCATGTCCTTTCAGACAGTGACCACTCTGACAGTATGTTCAATGTCCTTTCAGACAGTGAACACCACTCTGACAGCATGTTCAAGGTCCTTTCAGACAGTGAACACCACTCTGACAGTATGTTCAATGTCCTTTCAGACAGTGAACACCACTCTGACAGTATGTTCAATGTCCTTTCAGACAGTGACCACTCTGACAGTATGTTCAATGTCCTTTCAGACAGTGACCACCACTCTGACAGTATGTTCCATGTCCTTTCAGACAGTGACCACCACTCTGACAGTATGTTCAATGTCCTTTCAGACAGTGACCACTCTGACAGTATGTTCAATGTCCTTTCAGACAGTGACCACCACTCTGACAGTATGTTCAATGTCCTTTCAGACAGTGACCACCACTCTGACAGTATGTCCAATGTCCTTTCAGACAGTGACCACCACTCTGACAGTATGTCCAATGTCCTTTCAGACAGTGAACACCACTCTGACAGCATGTTCAATGTCCTTTCAGACAGTGAACACCACTCTGACAGTATGTTCAATGTCCTTTCAGACAGTGAACACCACTCTGACAGTATGTTCAATGTCCTTTCAGACAGTGAACACCACTCTGACAGTATGTTCAATGTCCTTTCAGACAGTGAACACCACTCTGACATCATACAGCAGTGCCGGGCAGTGGTCATTCTTCCTCAAGGCAGCAGCCCTTTCACAGGCCAGCAAACCAATGCCTGTCCCTTAACTCTTTCACTGCCAAGTTTCTGTGTGAAAAACACTCCCCAGTGCCAAGCATTTTACACTGGACGCTCTGTCACACAATTCAGTTCATGTCAAAGCAACACAGTGGACTTGTTCACATCTCGGTCAACGGGGGAACGTTAGTCAATTTTCTACTGCCTGGAAAAGTTGGCTGCAGCTGTCAAGCTGTTACAATGTGAAAAACACCTTTTAACACAACCCCTCCGTGCTGACCAAAGTAGCTTATGGCAGTGAAAGAGTTAAACGGCAAACTTTGTTACAATGTGAAAAACACCTTTTAACATGACCCCTCCATGCTTACCAAAGTAACTTATGGCAGTGAAAGAGTTAAACAGCAAGCTTTGTTACAATGTGAAAAACACCTTTTAACATGACCCCTCCATGCTTACCAAAGTAACTTATGGCAGTGAAACAGTTAAACAGCAAGCTTTGTTACAATGTGAAAAACACCTTTTAACATGACCCCTCCATGCTTACCAAAGTAACTTATGGCAGTGAAACAGTTAAACAGCAAGCTTTGTTACAATGTGAAAAACACCTTTTAACATGACCCCTCCATGCTGACCAAAGTAGGTAATGGCAGTGAAAGAGTTAAACAGCAAGCTTTGTTACAATGTGAAAAACACCTTTTAACATGACCCCTCCATGCTGACCAAAGTAACTTATGGCAGTGAAAGAGTTAAACAGCAAGCTTTGTTACAATGTGAAAAACACCTTTTAACTTGACCCCTCCATGCTGACCAAAGTAGGTAATGGCAGTGAAAGAGTTAAACAGCAAGCTTTGTTACAATGTGAAAAACACCTTTTAACATGACCCCTCCATGCTGACCAAAGTAACTTATGGCAGTGAAAGAGTTAAACAGCAAGCTTTGTTACAATGTGAAAAACACCTTTTAACATGACCCCTCCATGCTGACCAAAGTAACTTATGGCAGTGAAAGAGTTAAACAGAGTAAAACTGAAAGTGATTCCCACCTGACAGTGATCTGCAGAAAGCACAAGCCAAAAACCCGTCCACATTAAACAAGCTACACATATTTGTACAAATGTGTCCACAAGTGCGGTGGAATCACAGCAGACTTGTAGTGAAACATGAACACTTCAGTGACACAGAACAATACAATGGACACTCGTTTCCCTGTGGAAAGCTCTTCAGGTAACAGGTAACACAGACAGTGATTTGTACACAAAACTGTACATGATGGGAAAGCAAAGGAATGTGGCATATAACAGATATACCCTTGTACTGAAGTAGTCATCTCACAAGTGACAGAAAAAGTGTGTGTGTGTGTGTGTGTGTGTGTGTGTGTGTGTGTGTGTGTAAATGAGTACATGATAGATGTACATGTGTACACATGCATGATATGGAAAATCAGACAGACACAGTGAGTATTACTTTTCTCGCACCTTGACACAATGCTGTAAAAATTGTTGAACAGAAGCTGTGACTATTTGAAAAATATACATTTCACAGTATGGTAACAAATCTGCAAAGATATACGCTCTTGTGTAATATTTCTACAACCTTGACATTTCCCATTCAACCACATTTTGAAACACACACACACACACACACACTACTATCACAATAAATTTACAACTCAAAATATGAAATTTTAACAAACTTCATGTTACCAAATTTCAGTTTTCTTAATTTCAGCAATATGCATGTTGAAAAACAACTCAACGACCAGTCTTTCTTTTTTTTTTTTTTTTTAAACAAACCAATATATCTTCTTTTTTTCGGACTCTCCACAAACACTCTGTCCAAGTTTCCATTGTCTTATTTCACATTTTGCAGTCTATTTCCCTAGCAATAAGAAAAAAAAAACAAAAAAACTTTGGCAGCCAACAAGTTTGGATAATAATCTTTTCTATGCTTCACTTTCTCTTCTTTCTTTTTTCCAGACTGCACACAACTGAATGCTTGCATTGGAATCAGAAATACACATGCACCTTGTATAGGCAGAAGAAAAGTCATATATTCATCCAACTTCATCCAAAGATATACACACTGTTGAACATCAATATTCATGTTCAAAACCACCAGTTACTCCCATTGGCATCCCCAAGGAAGACAAGCAAAAAGCAGTGATTGCATTGGAAGCAGTTTGGCTGAGGAGAGAGGGAACACAGGTCCAGTGTGTGATGTCAGGTATCCCCTACAATATACACCATCCTCACTTCTCTTCACACTGTGTGGTGTCAGGTATCCCCTACAATATACACCATCCTCACTTCTCTTCACACTGTGTCAGGTATCCCCTACAATATACACCATCCTCACTTCTCTTCACACTGTGTGGTGTCAGGTATCCCCTACAATATACACCATCCTCACTTCTCTTCACACTGTGTCCTGTCAGGTATCCCCTACAATATACACCATCCTCACTTCTCTTCACACTGTGTCAGGTATCCCCTACAATATACACCATCCTCACTTCTCTTCACACTGTGTCAGGTATCCCCTACAATATACACCATCCTCACTTCTCTTCACACTGTGTCAGGTATCCCCTACAATATACACCATCCTCACTTCTCTTCACACTGTGTCCTGTCAGGTATCCCCTACAATATACACCATCCTCACTTCTCTTCACACTGTGTCAGGTATCCCCTACAATATACACCATCCTCACTTCTCTTCACACTGTGTGGTGTCAGGTATCCCCTACAATATACACCATCCTCACTTCTCTTCACACTGTGTGGTGTCAGGTATCCCCTACAATATACACCATCCTCACTTCTCTTCACACTGTGTCCTGTCAGGTATCCCCTACAATATACACCATCCTCACTTCTCTTCACACTGTGTGGTGTCAGGTATCCCCTACAATATACACCATCCTCACTTCTCTTCACACTGTGTCAGGTATCCCCTATAATATACACCATCCTCACTTCTCTTCACACTGTGTGGTGTCAGGTATCCCCTACAATATACACCATCCTCACTTCTCTTCACACTGTGTCCTGTCAGGTATCCCCTACAATATACACCATCCTCACTTCTCTTCACACTGTGTCAGGTATCCCCTACAATATACACCATCCTCACTTCTCTTCACACTGTGTCAGGTATCCCCTACAATATACACCATCCTCACTTCTCTTCACACTGTGTCAGGTATCCCCTACAATATACACCATCCTCACTTCTCTTCACACTGTGTGGTGTCAGGTATCCCCTACAATATACACCATCCTCACTTCTCTTCACACTGTGTCCTGTCAGGTATCCCCTACAATATACACCATCCTCACTTCTCTTCACACTGTGTCCTGTCAGGTATCCCCTACAATATACACCATCCTCACTTCTCTTCACACTGTGTCCTGTCAGGTATCCCCTACAATATACACCATCCTCACTTCTCTTCACACTGTGTCAGGTATCCCCTACAATATACACCATCCTCACTTCTCTTCACACTGTGTCAGGTATCCCCTACAATATACACCATCCTCACTTCTCTTCACACTGTGTCAGGTATCCCCTACAATATACACCATCCTCACTTCTCTTCACACTGTGTCAGGTATCCCCTACAATATACACCATCCTCACTTCTCTTCACACTGTGTGGTGTCAGGTATCCCCTACAATATACACCATCCTCACTTCTCTTCACACTGTGTGGTGTCAGGTATCCCCTACAATATACACCATCCTCACTTCTCTTCACACTGTGTCCTGTCAGGTATCCCCTACAATATACACCATCCTCACTTCTCTTCACACTGTGTGGTGTCAGGTATCCCCTACAATATACACCATCCTCACTTCTCTTCACACTGTGTCAGGTATCCCCTACAATATACACCATCCTCACTTCTCTTCACACTGTGTCAGGTATCCCCTACAATATACACCATCCTCACTTCTCTTCACACTGTGTCCTGTCAGGTATCCCCTACAATATACACCATCCTCACTTCTCTTCACACTGTGTGGTGTCAGGTATCCCCTACAATATACACCATCCTCACTTCTCTTCACACTGTGTCAGGTATCCCCTATAATATACACCATCCTCACTTCTCTTCACACTGTGTGGTGTCAGGTATCCCCTACAATATACACCATCCTCACTTCTCTTCACACTGTGTCAGGTATCCCCTACAATATACACCATCCTCACTTCTCTTCACACTGTGTCCTGTCAGGTATCCCCTACAATATACACCATCCTCACTTCTCTTCACACTGTGTCCTGTCAGGTATCCCCTACAATATACACCATCCTCACTTCTCTTCACACTGTGTCCTGTCAGGTATCCCCTACAATATACACCATCCTCACTTCTCTTCACACTGTGTCAGGTATCCCCTACAATATACACCATCCTCACTTCTCTTCACACTGTGTCAGGTATCCCCTACAATATACACCATCCTCACTTCTCTTCACACTGTGTCAGGTATCCCCTACAATATACACCATCCTCACTTCTCTTCACACTGTGTCAGGTATCCCCTACAATATACACCATCCTCACTTCTCTTCACACTGTGTGGTGTCAGGTATCCCCTACAATATACACCATCCTCACTTCTCTTCACACTGTGTCAGGTATCCCCTACAATATACACCATCCTCACTTCTCTTCACACTGTGTCAGGTATCCCCTACAATATACACCATCCTCACTTCTCTTCACACTGTTTCTTTGGTTTCTGGTGCAAGGAAGACATCTCGACTTTCAAAAAACTAACGAAAAGAAGAGAAAATCTTGACCATGAGCTGATGTACAAATGGAAAATGATAAACATTCATTCACAATGTCAGCCAACCATACAAAAATGTTATAAATATCATATATATGGTACAATCTGTTAAATGTTATGTATGTGGTACAATCTGTTGAATTCTATCTTCCCTATTTTGTACAGGTAAGATTTATGCAGAATATGTTTTCAAAAATTCTAAAATCAGTGTTGTTCATATGCGTGTGTGTGTGTGTGTGTGTGTGTGTGTGCGTGTGTGTGTGCACGCGCACACACACCTAAGTGCATGCATGCAAGTATATGCATATCCATTTTTATTTTCCCAATTCTTTAGCAAAATGATATTTCTTTTCCAATTGACTATAGCTTCATTTGAAAACAGATCTACCTTCTGGTCACTGAGGCACAAAAACAAATTGGACACATTCAAGAATACTTTAAATGAACACATTTTCCAAATGTAACAGTCATAGATATTCATTTCTGGTTAACTTCCAAGTTGTTTCAGTTTACTGTTCCTGTGTCTAGCAATCCAAAACTATCCAAGGAACAAAAAGGAAGTGTTGTTGTTGTTCCTTTTTGAGTGTGCGCATCTTATTCTTGCTGACAGAAAAGACACTGGAAGACAAGGGAAATGATCAAGTGACATGATTTCACTGTAGGAAGAATCAATGGGACAAAATGGAGTTCTGTATCCTGCAGACACTACTGTCAGATACAAACATCCATATTAAAACCTGTAATAAATGATCAAGTGACATGATTTCACTGTAGGAAGAATGAATGGGACAAAATGGAGTTCTGTATCCTGCAGACACTACTGTCAGATACAAACATCCATATTAAAACCTGTAATAAATGATCAAGTGACATGATTTCACTGTAGGAAGAATGAATGGGACAAAATGGAGTTCTGTATCCTGCAGACACTACTGTCAGATACAAACATCCATATTAAAACCTGTAATAAATGATCAAGTGACATGATTTCACTGTAGGAAGAATGAATGGGACAAAATGGAGTTCTGTATCCTGCAGACACTACTGTCAGATACAAACATCCATATTAAAACCTGTATAAATGATCAAGTGACATGATTTCACTGTAGGAAGAATGAATGGGACAAAATGGAGTTCTGTATCCTGCAGACACTACTGTCAGATACAAACATCCATATTAAAACCTGTAATAAATGATCAAGTGACATGATTTCACTGTAGGAAGAATGAATGGGACAAAATGGAGTTCTGTATCCTGCAGACACTACTGTCAGATACAAACATCCATATTAAAACCTGTAATAAATGATCAAGTGACATGATTTCACTGCAGGAAGAATGAATGGGACAAAATGGAGTTCTGTATCCTGCAGACACCACTGTCAGATACAAACATCCATATTAAAACCTGTAATAAATGATCAAGTGACATGATTTCACTGTAGGAAGAATGAATGGGACAAAATGGAGTTCTGTATCCTGCAGACACCACTGTCAGATACAAACATCCATATTAAAACCTGTAATTCACACAAAGCCATCCAAACTATGGTCATCAACTTGTGACATAAACAGAGGAGAGTATAAAGACCCAAAGAAGTAACCATGACCCCCCTCCCCCCTCCCTCTCCCACAGATTGTCTTCAAAAGTTGCAGCAAAATCAGTAAGGCTCCAGTTGCATGATGTTGCAACTTGGTTTGGGGCTTTAATCAGCTTTTGGGGAAAAAATGCTGAAACATATGCATCCACTTTCTGCTTCAACACATGTATTATGTTTTTATACCTCATTAGTACCAGGTATAAATGTAATATATCCAGTAAAAATTTTTGTTGTTGTTGTAATTTTAAGATTTTTTTTGTTTTTGATTTTTGCAAGTGTTTTTTTGAGGGGTGGGTTGGCAAGTGAAGGGGGGTGGGGGTGGGGGGTTAATTCTATGAACCTGCTGGTCAAATACATGGTCTACATCATGCACAGCCATTCTTATGGCAGCTTTGAATTTTCATCCTGCTTATGGCAGGTTATGGTATCGAACCCCCTGCCTGCTACATTTTACTCTTCAACTGTGATTGGTTTTACCTGACCAAAGTGCCGCACTCCCAAGAGGAAGATGTTCAGGGAGAAAAAGGCGACCCACATCCTGTCCTGCTGCCTCTGGCCCACCTGAGACATGGTCCACCTGAGACATGGTCCACCTGAGACATGGTCCACCTCAGACATGGTCCACCTCAGATATGGCCCACCTCAGACATGGTCCACCTCAGACATGGCCCACCTCAGACATGGTCCATCTCAGAAATGGCTCACTTTAGACATGGTCCACCTCAGACATGGCCCACCTCAGACATGGCCCACTTTAGACATGGTCCACCTCAGACATGGCCCACCTCAGACATGGTCCACCTCAGACATGGCCCACTTTAGACATGGTCCACCTCAGACATGGCCCACCTCAGACATGGCCCACTTTAGACATGGCCCACCTCAGACATGGCCCACCTCAGACATGGTCCACCTCAGACATGGTCCACCTTAGACATGGCCCACTTTAGACATGGCCCACCTGAGACATGGTCCACCTCAGACATGGCCCACCTCAGACATGGTCCACCTGAGACATGGTCCACCTGAGACATGGTCCACCTCAGACATGGCCCACCTCAGACATGGTCCACCTCAGACATGGTCCACCTCAGACATGGCCCACCTCAGACATGGTCCACCTCAGACATGGCCCACTTTAGACATGGTCCACCTCAGACATGGTCCACCTCAGACATGGCCCACCTCAGACATGGTCCACCTGAGACATGGCCCACCTCAGACATGGCCCACCTGGTCCACCTCAGACATGGTCCACCTCAGACATGGCCCACCTCAGACATGGTCCACCTCAGACATGGCCCACCTCAGACATGGTCCACCTCAGACATGGCCCACCTCAGACATGGCCCACCTCAGACATGCAAACAACCCTTGGCTGGCAAGCAGCGATCAGGGGCTCCACCGTACCATCATGTTCATTGTTTAAAATATTTCAGTCTTCATCTTTTTCACTTGGACTTCCTGCTGTATGGATGGCAGACTGTGATGCCGGAGAGGACAGACTGTTCACCTCACTAAAGTGATGCCGGAGAGGACAGACTGTTCACCTCACAAAAGTGATGCCGGAGAGGACACACTGTTCACCTCACTAAAGTGATGCCGGAGAGGACAGACTGTTCACCTCACTAAAGTGATGCCGGAGAGGACAGACTGTTCACCTCACTAAAGTGATGCTGGAGAGGACAGACTGTTCACCTGACAAAAGTGATGCTGGAGAGGACAGACTGTTCACCTCACTAAAGTGATGCCGGAGAGGACACACTGTTCACCTGACAAAAGTGATGCTGGAGAGGACAGACTGTTCACCTCACAGTGATGCCGGAGAGGACAGACTGTTCACCTCACTAAAGTGATGCTGGAGAGGACAGACTGTTCACCTCACAGTGATGCTGGAGAGGACAGACTGTTCACCTGACAAAAGTGATGCTGGAGAGGACAGACTGTTCACCTCACAGTGATGCCGGAGAGGACACACTGTTCACCTCACAGTGATGCTGGAGAGGACAGACTGTTCACCTCACAGTGATGCCGGAGAGGACAGACTGTTCACCTCACAGTGATGCCGGAGAGGACAGACTGTTCACCTGACAAAAGTGATGCTGGAGAGGACACACTGTTCACCTGACAAAAGTGATGCTGGAGAGGACAGACTGTTCACCTCACAGTGATGCCGGAGAGGACAGACTGTTCACCTGACAAAAGTGATGCTGGAGAGGACACACTGTTCACCTCACTAAAGTGATGCCGGAGAGGACAGACTGTTCACCTCACAGTGATGCTGGAGAGGACACACTGTTCACCTGACAAAAGTGATGCTGGAGAGGACAGACTGTTCACCTCACAAAAGCCTGACAAGGTACATGAAAATGCAACACCAGGCACTGAATCCCAGGTGGTCTTTTGGCACAAAAAATAACGTCCCTTGGTTAAGACTTCTTTCTTTTCTTTTTTTGCAGAAGGCGATAATTTTCGTTGTCATCTCTTGTGTGACACTACGCCTGTAACAGCTGACGGGTATCGTCCATTTCCTACATCATATCACAAGGGCAACCTGGGCATCTCATATTCAGAGAATGAATCTTCCATTTTCTACATCATATCACAAGGGCAAACTGGGCATCTCATATTCAGAGAATAATCCAAAATCTTGTATTTAATGTTCTGGTAATTTTCTGGAAAGCAGAATTATTATTCTGTATGTAACAGTAAACAAAGCTGTGTTTCAATTAAGGATGAAGGTTTTCAACAACAATAAGTTTTAAGAGTCATACATCCATGTACAAATAACACTACATTGACATCAAAATAATCTAAAAAGATTATAAAAAAAAAAAAAAAAAAAAAAAAAAAATTTGCAACTTGACAATTATGTATGTTTCATTCAAATATTGGCACAATACATTTCATTTTCTAATAAACTAAGATTTAGAATAAGTAATAAAAACAGAAATGAAATAAATACATGTTGAGATGCAAAAACATTCATCATGCCACATTTTTTTGGTTTTTCATACACTGTTCTGATCTCTTAAAACTTCACAAAGTTATTATATATTTCAATAAATCACATTCAAAATACAAATATATCCCAATTGTATCAAAATGTCTCTTCAGACCTTGTTTCCATATCAACTTCCAAGAAATCCCCCCACCCCCTAATTCCAATTCTCTTTGACACAGTTTTAATGCCCTTTGACACATTAAACATGGCTGCAAAAGACACCACAGGACACATGCTGTGAACATTCCAAAATATATAATAGATACCAACACAAGAACAACAACTGTTGAAAAACATCCATCCAATCTTTTATTTAAAAAACTGAAAGGTGCATACAACAGTATACTCAGTGCTTTCCAGCCCAGTAAGTGCGTCAACAGGTTCTAGCCATCAGTGTCGACACACTGGCCACCTTGGATCAGCGTCAACAGGTTCTAGCCATCAGTGTCTACACACTGGCCACCTTGGATCTCTCCATTCAGTGTCTACACACTGCCCACCTTGGATCTCTCCATTCAGTGTCTACACACTGGCCACCTTGGATCTCTCCATTCAGTGTCTACACACTGCCCACCTTGGATCTCTCCATTCAGTGTCTACACACTGCCCACCTTGGATCTCTCCATTCAGTGTCTACACACTGCCCACCTTGGATCTCTCCATTCAGTGTCTACACACTGGCCACCTTGGATCTCTCCATTCAGTGTCTACACACTGGCCACCTTGGATCTCTCCATTCAGTGTCTACACACTGGCCACCTTGGATCTCTCCATTCAGTGTCTACACACTGCCCACCTTGGATCTCTCCATTCAGTGTCTACACACTGGCCACCTTGGATCTCTCCATTCAGTGTCTACACACTGCCCACCTTGGATCTCTCCATTCAGTGTCTACACACTGGCCACCTTGGATCTCTCCATTCAGTGTCTACACACTGCCCACCTTGGATCTCTCCATTCAGTGTCTACACACTGGCCACCTTGGATCTCTCCATTCAGTGTCTACACACTGCCCACCTTGGAGCTCCCCATTCAGTGTCTAGAACAAAGTTGGACACCATAATTCAAACAGTTCAGTTTAAAACTCTTCCTCAAGTGAGGATTTACTCTTCTTTCATGATCCACCAAAACACAACAACAAACAAAGAACAGGAGGCTGTGCTAACAATCAGAAACCAAAGTCAACAAAGAACACGAGGCTGTGCTAACAATCAGAAACCAAAGTCAACAAAGAACACGAGGCTGTGCTAACAATCAGAAACCAAAGTCAACAAAGAACACGAGGCTGTGCTAACAATCAGAAACCAAAGTCAACAAAGAACACGAGGCTGTGCTAACAATCAGAAACCAAAGTCAACAAAGAACAGGAGGCTGTGCTAACAATCAGAAACCAAAGTCAACAAAGAACAGGAGGCTGTGCTAACAATCAGAAACCAAAGTCAACAAAGAACAGGAGGCTGTGCTAACAATCAGAAACCAAGGTCAACAAAGAACAGGAGGCTGTGCTAACAATCAGAAGCCAAAGTCAACAAAGATCCAGGAAAAACACTCAAAAAGTTCAAAAGTCAGACTGCAAAAATAACTATTCACATGTCGTGTTTTGGGGTTTTTTTTTCAATCACAAAGCATTTCACAAATAAATCAGACTGTGCAATCTGCAACTGGTGAGTTGTTGTAAACCGCCCCAAACACCAACCATTGCAGTTCATTCCACACACAAAACTAGACAACTGGTGAGTTGTTGTAAACCGCCCCAAACACCAACCATTGCAGTTCATTCCACACACAAAACTAGACAACTGGTGAGTTGTTGTAAACCGCCCCAAACACCAACCATTGCAGTTCATTCCACACACAAAACTAGACAACTGGTCAGTTGTTGTAAACCGCCCCAAACACCAACAACTGCAGTTCATTCCACACACAAAACTAGACAACTGGTGAGTTGTTGTAAACCGCCCCAAACACCAACCATTGCAGTTCATTCCACACACAAAACTAGACAACTGGTGAGTTGTTGTAAACCGCCCCAAACACCAACCATTGCAGTTCATTTCACACACAAAACTAGACAACTGGTCAGTTGTTGTAAACCGCCCCAAACACCAACCATTGCAGTTCATTCCACACACAAAACTAGACAATAATAATAATAATAATGGATACTTATATAGCACACTATCCAGAAATCTGCTCTAGGTGCTTTACAAAAACGCTTTTGATAACATAAAACATATATCTATGTTACATACACACACCAAAATGTGACCACACACACACACACACACACGCGCGCGCGCGCGCGCGCGCACACACACACACTGCATACATACATTTTAACATACATGTGTATCTAACAGCTACCCTAACACATACGCACACATAGGCAGGCACAAACTTACATAGACACACGCACACACAATACACATTCATATACATGCATGTAGTTGTGGACCTGCCACAACTGAACTTATTGCTGAGGGAAAAGGTGAGTTTTGAGACGAGATTTAAAAGATGCGAGGGAATCAGAATGACGGAGGTTATCAGGGAGCTTGTTCCACGTCTTTGGCGATTGAAAAGAAAACGATCTGTGTCCATAGGTCTTACTTCTGACGTGAGGTATCCTGAGAAGTCGAGTATCAGAGGAAGAACGGAGCTGGCGAGACGGGGTATAGATATGGATGAGTTCAGAAAGATATTTGGGGCCAGATCCGTTGACTGCAGAAAAGGTCAGAGTGGATAGCTTATAGTCTATTCGATCAGAAACAGGCAACCAGTGGAGAGACTGAAGGAGAGGAGAAACATGGTCAAATTTAGAAGCTCTGCAAATGAGTCTGGCAGCGTTATTCTGAATTCTTTGGAGTCTGTCTAACAGGTATTTGGGAAGGCCGGCCAAAAGAGAGTTGCAGTAATCCAATCTTGAGAGAACCAGAGAGCATACAAGTGTCTTGGTTGCATCGGTTGAGAGATAGTGGCGGATAGAGCTGATTCTACGCAGTTCCAAATAGGCAACTTTACAGATATTCGAAATGTGCTGTTGGAAGGAAAGAGACTGGTCCAGGATTACACCAAGACTGCGAACAGAGGGAGAAAGTGAAACAGGTGTGCTATTGATCAGAACAGAGTCAGGAAAGGAAGGATGTTGACGAAACTTCTTTGGACAGGTTATCATAAATTCAGTCTTATCATCATTTAATTGCAGCTTGTTGAGAGTCATCCAGTCCTTTAGGCCAGCAATGCACTCCTGTGTTTGAGTCACCAGTGCATCAAATTCAGCTATGGAAGCCGACTGATAAAGTTGTGTGTCATCAGCAAAGCTCTCATGCGACATCGCATGATGACTGATGACATCTGACACAGGAGCCGCATACAGCACGAAAAGAACAGGACCTAGGACGGACCCTTGTGGGACACCACATTTCAAGGCAGATACTCTAGAGTATGTACCATTTACACACACTTTCTGTGTACGATCTGACAGGTAAGACGTGATCCATGCTAGTGCAGTGTCACGAATACCAAAGGAAGTTTTAAGTCTGTTCAAGAGGATAGAGTGGTCAATAGTGTCAAAAGCTGCTGACAAATCTAAGAGAGCGAGAAAAGATATCTTATCTCAACTGGTGAGTTGTTGTAAACCGCCCCAAACACCAACAACTGCAGTTCATTCCACACACAAAACTAGACAACTGGTGAGTTGTTGTAAACCGCCCCAAACACCAACAACTGCAGTTCATTCCACACACAAAACTAGACAACTGGTGAGTTGTTGTAAACCGCCCCAAACACCAACCATTGCAGTTCATTCCACACACAAAACTAGACAACTGGTCAGTTGTTGTAAACCGCCCCAAACACCAACAACTGCAGTTCATTCCACACACAAAACTAGACAACTGGTCAGTTGTTGTAAACCGCCCCAAACACCAACCATTGCAGTTCATTCCACACACAAAACTAGACAACTGGTCAGTTGTTGTAAACCGCCCCAAACACCAACCATTGCAGTTCATTCCACACACAAAACTAGACAACTGGTGAGTTGTTGTAAACCGCCCCAAACACCAACAACTGCAGTTCATTCCACACACAAAACTAGACAACTGGTCAGTTGTTGTAAACCGCCCCAAACACCAACAACTGCAGTTCATTCCACACACAAAACTAGACAACTGGTCAGTTGTTCACACACACACACACACACACACACACGATAGTTTACAGACTTGTGTAGGGAAAAGGTCTAACTGAAAAGGTCTGCAACCACATAAGTATTTCAAATATAGAATGGGACTTTGACAACATTAGTAAATAATAGAAATAATCATTATCTTCAAATTGGACTGCACCAATCAGCATTTACCGTTCAGAATCAACCAAATAAGATGGAATGGTTCCAGTCTCTTTGAGATATTAATATAATAATGATACTATTCTGAGAATTTACTTATTACCACGGGCAGCAGTTCTATTTCAACATGTGCCACATACATCATACGGCATGCTGATGTAATACAGGAATCACAGGAATAACTTACTATAGTGAGCATTGAACCATTACATCGCCAGCTGTGTTCAAGCTGCTAACAGCTGCTAGCAAGCTAAGTCAGCTGCGCAGTACAGCTGAAAACTGGCTGTGCAGTGGGAATGTGGTGTGCTTTCTCACTGCCATGTGGCATGAACTGTCACTGTCAGCAACAAAAACATTTTCGGCCAACTAACTCTCAGTTAGACTTGGAGCTTGCTGTACCATATAGCGTAGTCTAAAGCCAGACTGCTGGTAACAGTGTAGTCTAAAGCCAGACTGCTGGTAACAGTGTAGTCTAAACCCAGGCTGCTGGTAACAGCATAGTCTAAAGCCAGACTGCTGGTAACAGCATAGTCTAAAGCCAGACTGCTGGTAACAGTGTAGTCTAAAGCCAGACTGCTGGTAACAGTGTAGTCTAAAGCCAGACTGCTGGTAACAGTGTAGTCTAAAGCCAGACTGCTGGTAACAGTGTAGTCTAAAGCCAGACTGCTGGTAACAGCATAGTCTAAAGCCAGACTGCTGGTAACAGTGTAGTCTAAAGCCAGACTGCTGGTAACAGCATAGTCTAAAGCCAGACTGCTGGTAACAGCATAGTCTAAAGCCAGACTGCTGGTAACAGTGTACTGTGTAGTCTAAAGCCAGACTGCTGGTAACAGTGTAGTCTAAAGCCAGACTGCTGGTAAATCTGGACTGGTTGAAGAACTTGCCATCGTTCAAACTAAGTTTTAAAAAAGTGGCTGAAAATCACTCCAAAATGGAAGAGAGTTGGTTCAACAATGAGAAGGATGTTTCTGGTACATGTGGCATGAAGTGCTTGCCGAGTTTGGTGTTATTTATTGAAGAGTAGTGCAAGTTTGTTAACCCTAATGCTCAAGTCGCTGAGCGGCACCAGCAGCATTCTCCCTTCAAGTCACTGAGCGGCACCAGCACCGTTCTCCCTTCAAGTCGCTGAGCGGCACCAGCACCGTTCTCCCTTCAAGTCGCTGAGCGGCACCAGCAGCATTCTCCCTTCAAGTCGCTGAGCGGCACCAGCACCGTTCTCCCTTCAAGTCGCTGAGCGGCACCAGCACCGTTCTCCCTTCAAGTCGCTGAGCGGCACCAGCACCGTTCTCCCTTCAAGTCGCTGAGCGGCACCAGCACCGTTCTCCCTTCAAGTCGCTGAGCAGCTGACATAACCTGAACAGTCCATGTTGTCTCACTCAGGTGACAGACCTTCACAGATACCTGTGGGTGACATCCTGACTTAACCTGAACAGTCCATGTTGTCTCACTCAGGTGACAGACCTTCACAGATACCTGTGGGTGACATCCTGACTTAACCTGAACAGTCCATGTTGTCTCACTCAGGTGACAGACCTTCACAGATACCTGTGGGTGACATACTGACATAACCTGAACAGTCCATGTTGTCTCACTCAGGTGACAGACCTTCACAGATACCTGTGGGTGACATACTGACATAACCTGAACAGTCCATGTTGTCTCACTCAGGTGACAGACCTTCACAGATACCTGTGGGTGACATCCTGACTTAACCTGAACAGTCCATGTTGTCTCACTCAGGTGACAGACCTTCACAGATACCTGTGGGTGACATCCTGACTTAACCTGAACAGTCCGTGTTGTCTCACTCAGGTGACAGACCTTCACAGATACCTGTGGGTGACATCCTGACTTGTAACCTGAACAGTCCATGTTGTCTCACTCAGGTGACAGACCTTCACAGATACCTGTGGGTGACATCCTGACTTAACCTGAACAGTCCATGTTGTCTCACTCAGGTGACAGACCTTCACACATGACCGTACTTGTCAGCAGCAGTCCAGGCAGTGGGCACACAAAACACAACAACAACACACGTGTCCACACTCAGTGTGTCAAAGGAGAGATCAAACTGACTCAGACTGATCAGATTTATAAATACAGAAAACAATTAAGCAATAACACATGCATTTGCTGAATTTGTTCATCTGCAAACTTTCTCTGGGTTTAGTACAGACCCCCAAACTAGGGGAAAATGCACACCGATCAAAGGCAATCAAAAGCAGACCTTGTAGTTTCCAGATACTGACCTTTCTTCATTCAGACACACTTTCCTTCAACCATGTTCCACTAACTTGATTAAGAAAGAACCTTTTTCATTCAGATACACTTTCCTTCAACTAGGTTCCATTCAGATACACTTTCCTTCAACCATGTTCCATTAAGAAAGAACCTTTTTCATTCAGATACACTTTCCTTCAACCATGTTCCATTAAGAAAGAACCTTTTTCATTCAGATACACTTTCCTTCAACTAGGTTCCATTCAGATACACTTTCCTTCAACTAGGTTCCATTAAGAAACCCAACAAATTATAACCAACAGATCAGGAACAGTTTTATGAAAAACAAAACAACAGCAAATCATAACCAACAGATCTGGAACAGTTTTATGATTAAGCATGTTATGTTCCATCTTTTCACACTGCAGAATCAAAAAACAAAAATGAAATGAAGTACTATCAAGAAATGATACACAATGGAACAAACCTTCATCAAAACAGCCTGAAACACATCTCCATTCCAACATTCTTCATCAGGGCGGTGGCAGGGAATGCAAACACCTTGAGGTGTCCATTCAAAGAAGAAAGCCAACACAAAGCCAGTTCAGATCCAGTCAAAGCAGACAATGTCCTCCAGGTTGTTGACCAGAATCCTGTCCTGTGCGTCCTGAGCCATGGTGGACACCTCCTTGAGGTCTGTGTTGTCATAGAGACGCACCGAATGCAGGGTCTTCCCGCTGGCAGCGTCCAGGCAGTCCAGGCGCGTCAGGCTGCTCAGCACGTACAGACGTCGCAGCCCGATGCTGCACACACTGCGTGGGAACGCCTGATTGCCCTGTCGCCACAAGGGGGCGCCGCTCTGGTCCCAGCAGCTCACCTCCATGGAGGAGGCGTCCAAGATGACGATTTTACCGTCCTGCGTGGTGCACATGCTGTTGGGTGACTGGAAGAGGGGCTTGCCGTTGTTGTCATTGACGATAGCGACCCTGAGGCGCAGGGCGGGCCCCCCCACGTCCAGAACGTGCACCCCCAGGGAGAAGCGCGCGGCCAGCACGCTGGGGGAGAGGCGGGCGATGTTCAGGTAGCCGCGACACGTGTTGTGGATGTGCTGCATGGACAGCTGCGACCCTGCGATGCTCAGCAGCTGCAGGGTCTTGGCCACGTGGCTGACCACGGCCACCGTGTCCCCGGTCATGTGACACACCCCGTGGGGCTGCGTCAGGTCCAGTGAGGGGCACAAGCCATCCTGCCCCTCCCGCGCCACCTCCACCACCTTCACCCGACTGTTGGCCCGGTCGATCACCACCAGCCGCCCGTGGGGCAGCATGGCAAAGTCAGAGATGATCGGCCGCCGCAAGTCGCCCGCTGAGGACGGGCAGATTTTGAAGATGCTGCGAAGTTTCTGGCTGTCTCCTTTGGGCGGGGCGACAGGTGCTGGTTTTGAGGTCAGCTCCCCCCCTGCTGCCCCTGCTGGCTCAAAGGCCGCTGCTTCTGCCCCTCCTGTGGCCCCCTCCATACCCGCTGCCTTCATTCCGTTCTGGGCAGTGTCTGCTGACTTGCTGATTCGTGCGATGCCGGTGCTGTTCGTTGTTTTGGGTGACGTCATTGTGGAAGAACTGGTCACTGACAGTGAGTTTGCGTTGGATTTTCGTGCTTGCTCGACGGTCACTCTAGGCGCTTTGGTCTGAGGTTTGAGTGAAGCAGAGGCCTGACTGCTGGGATACTGAGTATTGGTTCCTCTGGAAGACGGTAGCATGAGGTCGGCCCCAGGGGCAGCAGGTTTTGGCAGAGCGGGTTTGGGGAGAGTGTGGGCGCCGGACATGGGTGAGGTGGGGGGCATGATGTTGAGCAGGGTGTCATCAGAAGCCGTGTCACCCGCTGCCAGCTTGGGGATGGGTTTGAACTGGCTGAACAGGGCCGTCACGTTCTTGGCTGGCACGAACACGAACCCTGGGTTGTCGGAGCCTCGCTTGGGACTGGCCTGCTTCACTGTGGAGTTGGCGGCCGTGACCACCGGGTGTTTGACGCTGAACACAGAGGGGCCGGAGAACATCTTGCGAGCCAGACTGTTTCTGGGTCGTGCTGGGGGTCGACGGGCATACTTCCTGCCCCCAGCCACAAAGGAGAAGGGGTTCCGCTGGCCGTCACTGCTGTTCCCACAGGCCAGGGACCCCTCTGAGGAAGACGTGGATGCTGCAGAGATGTCTGACGAGGTGGACAGCACGGAGCGACAAGCTAACCTCTCCTGCTGCAACTGCAGGGCAAAACAGGGCGGCCCTGGACTGACGTGGTTCCCCACAGCCGACAGCTTGGGCGGGGAGTGCTCCGGGTTGTTCTCCATCGCCATGGCAGCGGCTGCCACTGGTGCAGTGCTGGCAGCGTTACAGGCAGCGGCCATGTTGTGCCTGGTCAGCGACATCCTGCTGATCATCTGCTTCACATCCTCCAGCATCTTCCGCGCCACGCCCGGCACGTCGAACCGCATGGTGTCCACCTTGGCCAGGAAGGATGTGGCTGCTTCCACATCGCTCTCTGTCTCCTTCAGGTCCTGGTGGCTCACCTCCTGCAGTAACTGCACGTCAGATGTGATCAGCTGCCGTCTCTGGATCTTGGACACGTTGTCCTCCAGCACTGCAATAAACACGCCGATCTGCTCTTCACAGCTGGCCAGGTGTTTCTGGGTTTTGCTTATCGCTTCATGAGTCTTCAGCATGTCATTTTTTTTCTGCTCTTTGAGTTTAGAGATCAGGCTGTCGTAGGCATCGTCCATTTCTCTCAAGCTTGATGTGATGTTTTTGGACAGGACCTCCTTTTCTTCTTTCAGTTTGGCTTGCTTATGTTTGGCCTTGCCCAGGGTGTTCATCAGATTTCTCTGGGAGCTTTCCAGGTGCAGACGTCTTGCTGCGGCCATGGGTGTGACGGAGTTGAGCTTGCTGCACTGACGGTGCTGCATCAGGGCGCACATGGGACACAGCAGCTCGCAGCAGTCCTCACAGAACATCTTCAGCATCTGGAACCACACAGCACTCTGTCCATTTACCACACAGCACTCTGTCCACTGACCACACAGCACTCTGTCCACTTACCACACACCACTCTGTCCATTTGCCACACAGCACTCTGTCCACTTACCACACAGCACTCTGTCCATTCACCACACACCTCTCTGTCCATTTACCACACACCACTCTGTCCACTTACCACACACCACTCTGTCCATTTGCCACACAGCACTCTGTCCACTTACCACACAGCACTCTGTCCATTTGCCACACAGCACTCTGTCCACTTACCACACAGCACTCTGTCCACTTACCACACAGCACTCTGTCCATTTACCACACACCACTCTGTCCACTTACCACACAGCACTCTGTCCACTTACCACACAGCACTCTGTCCACTTACCACACACCACTCTGTCCACTTACCACACACCACTCTGTCCACTTACCACACAGCACTCTGTCCACTTACCACACAGCACTCTGTCCACTTACCACACAGCACTCTGTCCACTTACCACACACCACTCTGTCCATTTACCACACACCACTCTGTCCATTTACCACACAGCACTCTGTCCATTCACCACACACCACTCTGTCCATTTACCACACACCACTCTGTCCACTTACCACACACCACTCTGTCCATTTACCACACAGCACTCTGTCCACTTACCACACAGCACTCTGTCCACTTACCACACAGCACTCTGTCCATTTACCACACAGCACTCTATCCACTTACCACACACCACTCTGTCCACTTACCACACAGCACTTTATCCATTCACCACACAACATTCTGTCCATTTACCACACAGCACTCTGTCCATTCACCACACAGCACTCTGTCCACTTACCACACAGCACTCTGTCCACTTACCACACACCACACTGTCCACTTACCACACACCACTCTGTCCACTTACCACACAACACTCTGTCCACTTACCACACACCACACTGTCCACTTACCACACAGCACTTTATCCATTTACCACACAGCACTTTATCCATTCACCACACAACACTCTGTCCATTTACCACACAGCACTCTGTCCACTTACCACACAGCACTCTGTCCACTTACCACACAGCACTTTATCCATTCACCACACAACACTCTGTCCATTTACCACACACCACTCTGTCCATTCACCACACAGCACTCTGTCCACTTACCACACAACACTCTGTCCACTTACCACACACCACTCTGTCCACTTACCACACACCACACTGTCCACTTACCACACAGCACTCTGTCCATTCACCACACAGCACTCTGTCCATTTACCACACAACACTCTGTCCACTTACCACACAGCACTCTGTCCACTTACCACACACCACACTGTCCACTTACCACACAGCACTCTGTCCACTTACCACACAGCACTCTGTCCATTTACCACACAGCACTCTGTCCATTTACCACACAGCACTCTGTCCACTTACCACACAGCACTTTATCCATTTACCACACAGCACTCTGTCCACTTACCACACAGTACTTTGTCCATTCACCACACAGCACTCTGTCCATTTACCATACAGCACTCTGTCCACTTACCATACAGCACTCTGTCCACTTACCACACAGCACTTTATCCATTTACCACACAGCACTCTGTCCACTTACCACACAGCACTCTGTCCATTTACCACACAGCACTCTGTCCACTTAACACACAGCACTCTGTCCATTTACCACACAGCACTCTGTCCACTTACCACACACCACTCTGTCCACTTACCACACACCACTCTGTCCATTTACCACACACCACTCTGTCCATTTACCACACAGCACTCTGTCCATTCACCACACACCACTCTGTCCATTTACCACACAGCACTCTGTCCATTTACCACACAGCACTCTGTCCATTTACCACACAGCACTCTGTCCACTTACCACACAGCACTCTGTCCACTTACCACACAGCACTTTATCCATTCACCACACAACACTCTGTCCATTTACCACACAGCACTCTGTCCATTCACCACACAGCACTCTGTCCACTTACCACACAGCACTCTGTCCATTTACCACACACCACTCTGTCCACTTACCACACACCACACTGTCCAC
This sequence comes from Babylonia areolata, assembly GCF_041734735.1. Lineage (NCBI taxonomy): Eukaryota > Metazoa > Mollusca > Gastropoda > Neogastropoda > Buccinidae > Babylonia > Babylonia areolata. The sequence goes on from NC_134884.1 coordinate 48,684,574, forward strand.
TTACCACACACCACACTGTCCACTTACCAAACAGCACTCTGTCCACTTACCACACACCACTCTGTCCACTTACCACACAGCACTCTGTCCACTTACCACACAGCACTTTATCCACTTACCACACAGCACTCTGTCCATTTACCACACAGCACTTTATCCACTTACCACACAGCACTCTGTCCACTTACCACACAGCACTCTCCACACAGCACTCTGTCCACTTACCACACAGCACTCTCCACACAGCACTCTGTCCATTTACCACACAGCACTCTGTCCATTTACCACACAGCACTCTGTCCATCTACCACACAGCACTCTGTCCACTTACCACACAGCACTCTGTCCATTTACCACACAGCACTCTGTCCATCTACCACACAGCACTCTGTCCACTTACCACACAGCACTCTGTCCACTTACCACACACCACTCTGTCCACTTACCACACAGCACTTTATCCATTTACCACACAGCACTCTGTCCACTTAACACACAGCACTTTGTCCATTTACCACAAACCACTCTGTCCATTTACCACACAGCACTCTGTCCACTTACCACACAGCACTCTGTCCACTTACCACACAGCACTTTATCCACTTACCACACAGCACTCTGTCCACTTACCACACAGCACTTTATCCACTTACCACACAGCACTCTGTCCACTTACCACACAGCACTCTGTCCATTTACCATACAGCACTCTGTCCACTTACCACACAGCACTTTATCCATTTACCACACAGCACTCTGTCCACTTAACACACAGCACTTTGTCCATTTACCACAAACCACTCTGTCCATTTACCACACAGCACTCTGTCCACTTACCACACAGCACTCTGTCCATTTACGCACTCTGTCCATTTACCACAAACCTCTCTGTCCATTTACCACACACCACTCTGTCCACTTAACACACAGCACTCTGTCCACTTACCACACAGCACTCTGTCCATTTACCACACACCACTCTGTCCACTTACCACACAGCACTCTGTCCACTTACCACACAGCACTCTGTCCACTTAACACACACCACTCTGTCCATTTACCACACAGCACTCTGTCCATTTACCACACACCACTCTGTCCATTTACCACACAGCACTCTGTCCACTTACCACACAGCACTTTGTCCATTTACCACAAACCACTCTGTCCATTTACCACACAGCACTCTGTCCACTTACCACACAGCACTCTGTCCATTTACCATACAGCACTCTGTCCACTTAACACACAGCACTTTGTCCATTTACCACAAACCACTCTGTCCATTTACCACACAGCACTCTGTCCACTTACCACACAGCACTCTGTCCATTTACGCACTCTGTCCATTTACCACAAACCTCTCTGTCCATTTACCACACACCACTCTGTCCACTTAACACACAGCACTCTGTCCACTTACCACACAGCACTCTGTCCATTTACCACACACCACTCTGTCCACTTACCACACAGCACTCTGTCCACTTACCACACAGCACTCTGTCCACTTAACACACACCACTCTGTCCATTTACCACACAGCACTCTGTCCATTTACCACACAGCACTCTGTCCACTTACCACACAGCACTCTGTCCACTTAACACACACCACTCTGTCCATTTACCACACAGCACTCTGTCCATTTACCACACACCACTCTGTCCATTTACCACACAGCACTCTGTCCACTTACCACACAGCACTTTGTCCATTTACCACAAACCACTCTGTCCATTTACCACACAGCACTCTGTCCACTTACCACACAGCACTCTGTCCATTTACCATACAGCACTCTGTCCACTTAACACACAGCACTTTGTCCATTTACCACAAACCACTCTGTCCATTTACCACACAGCACTCTGTCCACTTACCACACAGCACTCTGTCCATTTACGCACTCTGTCCATTTACCACAAACCTTCTGTCCATTTACCACACACCACTCTGTCCACTTAACACACAGCACTCTGTCCACTTACCACACAGCACTCTGTCCATTTACCACACACCACTCTGTCCACTTACCACACAGCACTCTGTCCACTTACCACACAGCACTCTGTCCACTTACCACACACCACTCTGTCCATTTACCACACAGCACTCTGTCCATTTACCACACAGCACTCTATCCACTTACCACACAGCACTCTGTCCACTTACCACACAGCACTCTGTCCATTTACCACACACCACTCTGTCCACTTACCACATACCACTCTGTCCACTTACCGCACACCACTATATCAAATGCCTGTTTTTCCAACCATGCAAAACTTTGTCTATTTACCAAACAAAACTTTGTCCACATATCATACAAAACTATTTACCATACAACACTTTGTCTATTTACCACACAATACTTTGTCTACTGACTGCATTACCACATAAAGCTTTGTCCACTTACTATACAAAACATTGTCCTTTACCATTTGTCTGCTTCCCACATAACACTTTGTCGATTTAGCATACAACACTTTGTCCTACTTGGCTCACTCACACACTTTGTCTATTTACCAAACTCAAATATTCACACACACACATACTACACAAAGACACACACACACACAGATGACAATACACAGTATAGCAATACCAAGAAATCAAATAAAGAAGCAAAAAACATTGAAAAAAACCAAAAAACCAGTAATAAGAGCACCTCTTCTGGATGTTCCAAACAATGCCGGTGCTGCTTCTGGTGCTGTTCTCTGGCCGAGTGGTCATCAATGGCGACGATAGAGTGCTTCTGGCAAGAAGGAATGCTCATGTGCACCTGCAAACAGCACACCAGAGCCCCACATACAACTTGTGGCCTACTGTATGACTCATCAACACTCACTAAAAAATCTTCTGCTTTGTTTTCAGTATCAAAAATGTTACAGTTAAAGTTTCAATAGCCGTTCATAGCCATCGGGACTGTGTCTTAACATCCACTACGTCTAGGGCTTTCCATAGGAAGGTATGGCCCAATCCTGTGACTTAACATCCACTATGTCTACGGCTTTCCATAGGAAGGTATGGCCCAATCCTGTGACTTAACATCCACTATGTCTACGGCTTTCCATAGGAAGGTATGGCCCAATCCTGTGACTTAACATCCACTATGTCTACGGCTTTCCATAGGAAGGTATGGCCCAATCCTGTGACTTAACATCCACTATGTCTACAGCTTTCCATAGGAAGGTATGGCCTAATCCTCTCCTTCTGGCATTTTAACTTTCACACATCAAAGTCAGGCACCCATTCACACCTGGGTGGAGTGAGGAATAAAGTGCCTTCCCCAGGACACAAACCAGGCTGAAACATGATCACTGGTTACTGGTGAACCCTGGATCAGAAGTCCGACACTGAACTGATTCTGCCTCAATGTATGTACTTGAAAAAATTGATTAAAATGTATAATCAAGAAAACACAACAAACAAATAAACAAAACTACAAAAAAGAGAATCAATGATGAAGGATTCAAGGAAGAGCAATGTTGGAAAAAACAATAGTTGTCCCCTCTTTAGTCAACATTGCTTGAGTTAAAGTTGTCATTAGGTAAGTTAACACAATTCTCTGGCCCCAGCCAGCACCTTCTTTATCACAATAAATTTTCCTTGCTTAACTCAACTCCTTGTGAGTGGACTCCTCACAAACCTCGACCCAACTTTTGTGCCCCGGTAAAGTCTATCCACTGCGCTCAACAAGCTGACCCTAACATATCAATTGACCTGTCAACCAAACTTCAAAGAAAGTTACTTATCCATGTATACATTGGAAGTCAATATATTTATTTTTGGTCCCCATCACATTGACTTTCTGGAGATTACTGCACTTCACAGCTGGTTTGTTGAGAGTATAGACAGTGAACACTGATGACACAGTGACTACTGACCAGATAATTCAAAACTACAAGGGTTATTGATATTAGTCCTCTTGTCCAGACAGGAACATATGTGTACACACACATGCGCACACTAACACATATAGATAAGATACTATGTTAGTAACACACACACACACACACACTTCAAATTCCATTTCCTGTCTAGAATAGAATAGAATAGAATATGTCTTTGTTACCAAGTGTACCAGGGTCACAAGGAATATTGGGTGGGGAGGAGGGGGAGGGGGGGGTTAGTACATAACAAGATACGAACATAAATCGAAAATCATACACAAACACAGATACAGTAGAAATTGGGATACATACAAGTGCATATCAATATAGAAACTTGTGCATACTCACACATGCATGCACTGCACACACACAAACACACACACACATACACATGCACGCACACACACACACACAAACTCTCTCTCTCTCACACGTTTGAACAGAAGCTGCATATTACATGTGGATAGGGATGATGACTAGATCTTCAGGTAGATGGTTGTTGGAACACAAAATTTTCACTGAGAAATAGTTGAAAATACATGGCCAAGAGTAGGCTGTCCCCAGACAAGCTTCAACAGAATCTGCCATGCTAGAGAAAATCCAGTTGTTTCCCTTCAAACATCTTTGGAGTCTTGTGTATACAAGGTGTTCACTTCATTCAATATTACGTTCAAGTCAATAGTGGGGTTTACATCACTATATCTTGAAACATAAATGTATCAGATTAGTCTACAATGAATTCTCCTGTGTCTGTGCACACGTGTGTGTCTGAAAGTGTATGCTTTGGACTGATGTATATTTATGTGTACATTGTGTGCAAACACATGTTCCTGCTGTCATAAAATGATATGGTCATGTTTGTGTAAGTACTGTTTCAGTAAATCCAGTATTTGTAATGGAAAGCTGTAAACCATTGATTTTCTCATGTTACTGTTACTTGTGGGTAAGCTGATTAAAAAAAAATGCTGAAAACTATACAGAATATGCGCATACAAAATCAGGCACACACACACATTTTTTCTCTCAACATCAACATAACCTACACAATCAAGACACACACACAATCAAACAACAATAAAGCAGTACAGAATCACACACCTGCATACAGGCTTCGCAGTAGGGGTGAGAACAGTCCAGACAGAAATGCTCGGCCTCTTTGGGGAAGGGCATCTGCTTGGAGCAGGGAAAGCACACCTCCCCCTTCACGTCCCCCTCCTCCTTGCCCTTGGACACCTCTGTCAGGCAGCTGGCCAGGTCCGTCATGATGAAGTTGCTCCGGAACTGAGTGCTCCACTGGGCCAGGGGGCGGTAGGGGTGGGGTGGGTAGATCTCTTCCCGACATACGGGGCAGGTGAAGTAGTTCTGGTTCGGTCCCATGCGGCAGTTTTCGATGTAGCCGTTCAAGCACTTCTGGCAGAAGGAATGCAGGCAGGGCAGCATGCGAGGGTCGTTGTAGGCCTCCAGGCAAATGGGGCACTTGATCACCGACTGAATCAGTGACTCCGCCATGTTTGGGGAGAAGCTGCACTGGGTTCCCTTTTCAGTTTTTAGAGGATGGTGGTTTCATGTACAGCTGCCACAGTCTGAAGTAGAGTGGAAAAAACAAACATCTTTGAGGTAGGAAATGAGTTTGATTTTCCAACCAAAATACACACTCCATAAATACATCATCATGCTCTTTGCTGACAGCCTCTCTCTCTCTCTCTCTCTCTCACATACCAATGTTTAGGAAACAATGACTTTGCTCTTGAATTTGTCTTTATGGGAGCATAAGTTTAAATCAATAAACAATTCTTTTGATAATATGAGTAAAGCTTAAATTAGTACAGTAACCACACACACACACACACGAGAGTGAGACAGAGAGAGAGAGAGAGAGAGAGAGAGACAGAGAGAGAGACAGAGACAGAGACAGAGAGAGTCTGATGACAATCCTGACAAAATACTCAACAAACAACACAAAGAGTAAAATCATGTTCCAGTTATCTTATACTAGACCGAAACATGATCATTAACTGATCAAATACACAATCCTGGAAAAGAACTTGCTTTTTCAATCATTATGATGAAACCCACCTTCTCTACGCACATCTGACTCATCAGAAAACGTAGACAAGATCAAGGAAATATTGGGCACCAGCTGATGCTATTGTTCTTACGATTTTCTTTCTTCTAAAGGAGGAGAAAAAAATACCCCCCCAGCTATTTACAGCAAATCAAAATCTTTTTCTTGTCCTTCGGATGATAGAAATGATTAGGCTAAATGCGATTCGACCGACGCCATCCGTTTGACAGATCTATACATTACAAATCAATGGTTGTCGGAGAATCCCAAAAGAACAAGATCAGGAAAAGGAAAATAGGTCAACATAAATAGCACTGTTGCCACCTTTGTGTTAAACGTTGATGCATTTACAGTTTTATACCTATTTGCATTAAATGTTTTTGTATTCCGCCTATTATAAAGCAATTCATTAATCACGTGCTAGAAATGCAAAGAAACGGTGCAAACCGGAATTGAAAAGTATCTTACTTGTCAGCAAGGTAGCGCAGACATCAAGTCATCAACACCAGACGCAAAGGGACACCACTCGGTCCTCACTTCGCATCCGAAAGTAAGGGTGACCTGTAACCTGCCACCCCTGTCTGCGTGGTTTTGAGCTTGTCCTTGTTACTGAAAAACCTTAGTACAGTCACTACGACTGCGAAACTGTTTCATGTTATAGTTAGGTACATTTAAAAATGAACCACGATACATGTTTCGTTGATAAAAGTTTGTTTGCAAATTTTTTTTTTAAAAGCTGCAGGTAAGTTTAGAAATAAGGCAAGAAAAATGAACTGCGCCACTACGGAAGTCCGTGCACGCACGTATTATCTGCTTGTTTGCAGAAAAGACGAAGTCGGCTTCGGAGATAGGAACGTGAAAGCCCAGTGGCACTTACAAACAACAAGCCAGCAAAATGTCCGACCGTCAAGTGCGACTGTACTATCACCCGCTGTCATTCTTTTCCCAAGTGGTAAACTATTATTCACTTTATCCTGCTCATTAGATTTAACCGGCTAATCTACCGACACATTGTTTGAACTCACTGACCTTGTATGCATTGAACGAATGATAATGAACCATGGTTCATGAAATCGCAAAGCGTTATATATATATATATATTGTTCTTGAGCCTAGTATATATTTGGGGGAAAATTGGGGGTGGGGAGGAGGGGTGGGGGGTCGTGGCAAATTATCTCACACACACACACACACACACACACACACACACACACATGTGCTGTCGGTACAGGAAAGTTGCTGCATCATTACATGGCTCAGTTAAAAACAATGATGTGACAATATTTTCAGCATTTAATGTTTTATCATAATGCCATTATTTGACAATGATATTTCAGCAATTTGCTGTGTAAGTTGGAGACTGATAATTATCACAGTGATGAATAGAACATTTGAAATAATAGAAGGAAATGTCAGTAATTACTATAAGCAAACAGTGCATGATATATGTAATAACCAGTTCTGAAAGAAAAGTAATTCTGTAGAAACAAAAAGAAACTGTAAGCAGAAAAACTGATTCTCATACTCCCTGACATGAGTGTTGACCTAGAAGTAATGTGTCCACCTGAGTGCACTGGTTCAAAATATTAAGAGTTACACTCATCAGTATTTTCTCCTCCTCCACTAGACCTTGAGTGGTGGTCTGGACATGGAGTCATTCAAATGAGACAATAAACTGAGGTCTGGTGTGCAGCATGCATTAAGTGGGTGTAAAAGAACCCACAGCAAGGGTTGTCCCTGGCAAAAATGAGTAGGAAAATCCACTTTGACAGGAAAGCAAATACTTTTGCAGGCAGAAGTGAATTATATAAAAGAAATAGGTGATGCTGTCACTGTAGTGGCTTGCTCACCCTGGGGAGAGCAGCCCAAATTTCACACAAATAAATCTGCATTGGGAATTCTTTTACTGCTTTGTTTATAATGAAGGACTATGACACACAAACTAAGATAGTAGGAGGTAAGATTGCACTGGCTGTTAGTGCTGCAGCCTTTGGGTATAATGGGACTTTGGGGACCATCCCAGTGCTGTCCTAAAACTCTCTTGGCCAAGAGAGGATTTAACTTGGGCAAGACACACTCCACTATAAATAGTATAATCAGATTCTAGCCCAGATAGTCTGGACAGCAGTTGCCTCCTCTGCTGTTCTGATGGTCATACTCATACAGTCATAGTCAAACACAACTGACCATCACACATTCTTTGATAAGAAAACGAATGCAGAAAAAGAAACATGAAACTTTGGCATTGTACTGTAGTGACACACTGCCCCAGGAAGAGCACTGGAACTTCACACAGAGAAATATGTTGTGACAAAATGTAATACAATTGAACTATGAAGCAGTGTGTGTGCTGTGTGTGTTCAGGTGCTGGTGGCCCTGAGGGAGAAGGAGGTGAAGTATGAGCCGGTCATTGTGGACATCATCAGGGGGGAGCAGATCGAGGCCTGGTACATGCGCATCAATTCTGATGGGGCGGTGCCCACTCTGCAGGACGGGGAGAAAACCATCAGGGAGTCGGCCGTCATTGTGGACTACATTGATAAAGAGTTCCCCACAGGTGCTGTGCAGTGTGTGCATGAGTGTGTGTTTGTGTATGTGTGTATCCCACACCCTCAAGGACACTATTGGCAGAGAAACGTCACCTTCCTCTTTATCCCACACCCCCAAGGACATTGTATTGGCAGAGAAACGTCACATTCCTCTTTGTCCCACACCCCCAAGGACACTGTATTGGCAGAGAAACGTCACCTTCCTCTTTATCCCACACCCCCAAGGACACTGTATTGGCAGAGAAACGTCACATTCCTCTTTGTCCCACACCCCCAAGGACACTGTATTGGCAGAGAAACGTCACCTTCCTCTTTGTCCCACACCCCCAAGGACACTGTATTGGCAGAGAAACGTCACATTCCTCTTTGTCCCACACCCTCAAGGACACTGTATTGGCAGAGAAACATCACCTTCCTCTTTATCCCACACCCCCAAGGACACTGTATTGGCAGAGAAACGTCACCTTCCTCTTTGTCCCACACCCCCAAGGACACTGTATTGGCAGAGAAACGTCACCTTCCTCTTTGTCCCACACCCCCAAGGACACTGTATTGGCAGAGAAACGTCACCTTCCTCTTTGTCCCACACCCCCAAGGACACTGTATTGGCAGAGAAACATCACCTTCCTCTTTATCCCACACCCCCAAGGACACTGTATTGGCAGAGAAACGTCACTTTCCTCTTTGTCCCACACCCCCAAGGACACTGTATTGGCAGAGAAACGTCACCTTCCTCTTTGTCCCACACCCCCAAGGACACTGTATTGGCAGAGAAACGTCACCTTCCTCTTTGTCCCACACCCCCAAGGACACTGTATTGGCAGAGAAACATCACCTTCCTCTTTATCCCACACCCCCAAGGACACTGTATTGGCAGAGAAACGTCACATTCCTCTTTGTCCCACACCCCCAAGGACACTGTATTGGCAGAGAAAAGTCACATTCCTCTTTGTCCCACACCCCCAAGGACACTGTATTGGCAGAGAAACGTCACCTTCCTCTTTATCCCACACCCCCAAGGACACTGTATTGGCAGAGAAACGTCACCTTCCTCTTTATCCCACACCCCCAAGGACACTGTATTGGCAGAGAAATGTCACCTTCCTCTTTATCCCACACCCCCAAGGACACTGTATTGGCAGAGAAACGTCACATTCCTCTTTGTCCCACACCCCCAAGGACACTGTATTGGCAGAGAAACGTCACATTCCTCTTTATCCCACACCCCCAAGGACACTGTATTGGCAGAGAAACGTCACATTCCTCTTTATCCCACACCCCCAAGGACACTGTATTGGCAGAGAAACGTCACCTTCCTCTTTATCCCACACCCCCAAGGACACTGTATTGGCAGAGAAACGTCACATTCCTCTTTGTCCCACACCCCCAAGGACACTGTATTGGCAGAGAAACGTCACATTCCTCTTTGTCCCACACCCCCAAGGACACTGTATTGGCAGAGAAACGTCACCTTCCTCTTTGTCCCACACCCCCAAGGACACTGTATTGGCAGAGAAACGTCACCTTCCTCTTTATCCCACACCCCCAAGGACACTGTATTGGCAGAGAAACGTCACCTTCCTCTTTATCCCACACCCCCAAGGACACTGTATTGGCAGAGAAACGTCACCTTCCTCTTTGTCCCACACCCCCAAGGACACTGTATTGGCAGAGAAACGTCACCTTCCTCTTTATCCCACACCCCCAAGGACACTGTATTGGCAGAGAAACGTCACCTTCCTCTTTGTCCCACACCCCCAAGGACACTGTATTGGCAGAGAAACGTCACCTTCCTCTTTATCCCACACCCCCAAGGACACTGTATTGGCAGAGAAACGTCACATTCCTCTTTGTCCCACACCCCCAAGGACACTGTATTGGCAGAGAAACGTCACATTCCTCTTTATCCCACACCCCCAAGGACACTGTATTGGCAGAGAAACGTCACATTCCTCTTTGTCCCACACCCCCAAGGACACTGTATTGGCAGAGAAACGTCACTTTCCTCTTTGTCCCACACCCCCAAGGACACTGTATTGGCAGAGAAACGTCACATTCCTCTTTGTCCCACACCCCCAAGGACACTGTATTGGCAGAGAAACGTCACCTTCCTCTTTATCCCACACCCCCAAGGACACTGTATTGGCAGAGAAACGTCACCTTCCTCTTTATCCCACACCCCCAAGGACACTGTATTGGCAGAGAAACGTCCTTACCTTTCTGCCACCTTCTTCTCTTACCTGCCATTACAGGGTCTGTGATTGAATCCTGGTCTCGCCCTTTGTCCCAAGTATGACTGAAAAATCAAAGACCTCATCTAGCCATTTGGATGAAACAATAAACCAAGGCCCTGTGTGCAGCATGCACTTGGCACACTGAAGAAGAACCCATGGCAACATAGCTGTTGTTCTCTGGCACTGTGGATACAATTCACTGCTGTTGTCAGGCATCTGCCTAGCAGATGTAGGATATGTATGGATTTGTCTCAAGACATTGACGCCTCTTTGAGGGTGTGTTTGTACATGTATGTGTAATGCATATTTTGATAATTCATGTTTGCAATATGTATTTTGGTTTTAGTGTGTGTGTGTGTGTATTTTTTCTTGTACATTTTAATGTGTTGTTGTTTGCCATTTTTTACTGCAGTGCATGTATTGTGGTGCCTCGAGCCCCCTATGTGGGACACTGGAGTTGGCATGATGAAAGTACTATATGATATTATTTGATGTCTGTCAGACAGCAAACTGGTGCCGGACATGAGCACAGAGATGGGAAAGGAGGTGTCCAAATGGCGCGGCATGCTGAATGACATCAACATGTACGCCATCACCTATGGTACCTTCTGTTTCCCAGAATTCTCCGTTTCTGGCATCAAAATACCAAAGCGCATGCTCAAATGCAAAACTGGTGAGTAAGGTGACAGATATTTGGTGATGGTGATGATGATGATGATGATGATGGTGATGATGATGATTTTTCTTCTTTTTCATCTGTGGGCTGCAGCTCCCATGTTCACTTCTTTGTACATGAGTGGGCTTTTACATGTCTTGACCGTTTTGATGATGATGGATACTTGTGTAAAAAGAAGAAGGTAAGTGTTGTTGGTTAGGATCGGTCAGGTTCACATGTACGTAGTGGGCTTTTACATGTCTGACCGTTTTGATGATGATGATGATGGATACTTGTGTAAAAAGAGGAAGGTAGGTGTTGTTGGTTAGGATCGGTCAGGTTCACACTCCCTTCACACCCAAAACAGGACCACATGGAGTGGCTTTTATTTGGTGTTTTCATTAGAACAGCACACCCAGAACACATACACAACCAGTGACCAAGGTCAAAAACAGTAACATCAACATATGCTGGACATCACTGCTCTGAAGGCTGATATATATATATATATATATATATATATATATATACCATACAAATATCAATATGCCGTCAACCTCAGCAATGCATTACTTATCTTGGCACCCTCAACCAGATGCCCAGCAATATGCTAAAATTGCTATTATCTATGTCCAGTAAAAGCAAGCTCCAGGTAGCTGATCCACCAACAACAATTGGTAACATAAAATACCATGCAAACACATGACTGACAACTCTGTGCTTAACAACTCCTTAATTATTCATGACTGTAAAATTATACCTGTATTCCCAAATCCACACAAAGTGTCTCCACTGGCACAATTACATGGAAACCATAACCACCAAGTTCAATCTGTTTCTGGTAAACAGCAAGCCATGTGCCACAACATAGGACTGACTTTACATGCTCCCAGGGTTTTCTAACCTGTTAACCACTTTGCAGTGTGTTTTCCCACATTGTCTGAACAAGGTAAACCACTGGGATTTAACACAACTCCTGCACCTTATCACAACTACCAAAAAGTCCTGTAACAACTCTGAATTTAATCTGTTTCAAACTCAGTGTGCTTTCCTGGATTCATTTAGAAGTCATCAGTGTGTGCAAATTTCAAACAAAAAATATAGATACTTTCATCATCTCACTGTATAATAGCATTAGAACTATATAGAAGGGATGAATTTATATAGTTTGTCCCCAACTAACTCGTTATGTTACTGATCAGTTTGGAAGTTTTCACTTAATAAATTCTAACATTTGTTTTTTGGCGATTTTATTTCTTATCCATACAAATGGGTCATCTGTGGGGAAAGTCAGGGGAGCTAACTGGCAGTACTGAGTGAGTTAACCCACCAGGTCTGCCGAAACTGGAAATCTAAGTCAGGGAGGTCATCCGACAATCCAGCTCTCTATCCGTGCAGTCACTGGACCGGTTGTAGTAATAGGTAATAACTAACTGAATATAGAATGTATTTATATAACTAATAAAATAGATAATGAATATAGAATGTATTTATAACTAATAAAATGGATAATGAATATAGAATGTATTTATAACTAATAAAATAGATAATTTTTAATCTATGTCGGGGCTGAATCTTGTGAATATAGAATGTATTTATAACTAATAAAATAGATAATGTTTAATCTATGTAGGGACTGAATCTTGTGAATATGGAATGTATTTATAACTAATAAAATAGATAATGAATATAGAATGTATTTATAACTAATAAAATAGATAATGCTCAATCTATGTAGGGACTGAATCTTGTGAATATAGAATGTATTTATAACTAATAAAATAGATAATGAATATAGAATGTATTTATAACTAATAAAATAGATAATGTTTAATCTCTGGCGGGGCTGAATCTTGTGAATATAGAATGTATTTATAACTAATAAAATAGATAATGAATATAGAATGTATTTATAACTAATAAAATAGATAATGTTTAATCTATGTAGGGGCTGAATATTTGTGCAGAAACAAATCAAAGCACTTTCACTCAGAACTGTCACAATTTTTCACCCTCTTCCAGAGATCACGGCCACCAACCAGATCATGGGGAAGAAAGCGGAGCAGCTTGCGGATGAACATCCTGACCTGCGTGAAGCGTACTCTGCCCGGGCGGCTGCCTACCAGAAGAGGCCAGCAATGCTGACCAAGGAGAACGTCACCAAGCAGATGGATGACCTGGAGACAGTGCTGGACCAGGTGGAGGAGCAGCTCCTGAAGGTGGAAGCAGGTAAAAACCATTGACAAGGAGAGTGAGTGTTCAGCTGATAAAGGTGGTGACAAGGAGAGTGAGTGTTCAGCTGATAAAGGTGGTGACAAGGAGAGTGAGTGTTCAGCTGATAAAGGTGGTGACGAGGGGAGTGAGTGTTCAGCTGATAAAGGTGGTGACAAGGAGAGTGAGTGTTCAGCTGATAAAGGTGGTGACGAGGGGAGTGAGTGTTCAGCTGATAAAGGTGGTGACGAGGGGAGTGAGTGTTCAGCTGATAAAGGTGGTGACAAGGAGAGTGAGTGTTCAGCTGATAAAGGTGGTGACGAGGAGATTAGTGTTCAGCTGATAACGGTGGTGATGAGGAGATTAGTGTTCAGCTGATAAAGGTGGTGACGAGGAGATTAGTGTTCAGCTGATAAAGGTGGTGACGAGGAGATTAGTGTTCAGCTGATAAAGGTGGTGATGAGGAGATTAGTGTTCAGCTGATAAAGGTGGTGACGAGGAGATTAGTGTTCAGCTGATAAAGGTGGTGATGAGGGGAGTGAGTGTTCAGCTGATAAAGGTGGTGATGAGGAGATTAGTGTTCAGCTGATAAAGGTGGTGACGAGGAGATTAGTGTTCAGCTGATAAAGGTGGTGATGAGATTAGTGTTCAGCTGATAAAGGTGGTGATGAGGAGATTAGTGTTCAGCTGATAAAGGTGGTGATGAGGAGATTAGTGTTCAGCTGATAAGGTGGTGACGAGGAGATTAGTGTTCAGCTGATAAAGGTGGTGACGAGGAGATTAGTGTTCAGCTGATAAAGGTGGTGATGAGGAGATTAGTGTTCAGCTGATAAAGGTGGTGACGAGGAGATTAGTGTTCAGCTGATAAGGTGGTGACGAGGAGATTAGTGTTCAGCTGATAAAGGTGGTGACGAGGAGATTAGTGTTCAGCTGATAAAGGTGGTGATAAGTGGATTAGTGTTCAGCTGATAAAGGTGGTGACGAGGAGAGTGAGTGTTCAGCTGATAAGGTGGTGACGAGGAGATTAGTGTTCAGCTGATAAAGGTGGTGATGAGGAGAGTGAGTGTTCAGCTGATAAAGGTGGTGATAAGTGGATTAGTGTTCAGCTGATAAAGGTGGTGATAAGTGGATTAGTGTTCAGCTGATAAAGGTGGTGATGAGGGATTAGTGTTCAGCTGATAAGGTGGTGATGAGGAGATTAGTGTTCAGCTGATAAAGGTGGTGATGAGTGGAGTGAGTGTTCAGCTGATAAAGGTGGTGACGAGGAGAGTGAGTGTTCAGCTGATAAAGGTGGTGATGAGGGAGTGAGTGTTCAGCTGATAAGGTGGTGACGAGGAGATTAGTGTTCAGCTGATAAAGGTGGTGATGAGGAGAGTGAGTGTTCAGCTGATAAAGGTGGTGATAAGTGGATTAGTGTTCAGCTGATAAAGGTGGTGACGAGGAGAGTGAGTGTTCAGCTGATAAAGGTGGTGATGAGGAGATTAGTGTTCAGCTGATAAGGTGGTGACGAGGAGATTAGTGTTCAGCTGATAAAGGTGGTGATGAGGAGAGTGAGTGTTCAGCTGATAAAGGTGGTGATAAGTGGATTAGTGTTCAGCTGATAAAGGTGGTGATGAGGAGAGTGAGTGTTCAGCTGATAAAGGTGGTGATAAGTGGATTAGTGTTCAGCTGATAAAGGTGGTGATAAGTGGATTAGTGTTCAGCTGATAAAGGTGGTGATAAGTGGATTAGTGTTCAGCTGATAAAGGTGGTGACGAGGAGAGTGAGTGTTCAGCTGATAAAGGTGTTGATGAGATTAGTGTTCAGCTGATAAGGTGGTGACGAGGAGATTAGTGTTCAGCTGATAAAGGTGGTGATGAGGGGAGTGAGTGTTCAGCTGATAAAGGTGGTGATGAGGAGATTAGTGTTCAGCTGATAAAGGTGGTGATGAGGGGAGTGAGTGTTCAGCTGATAAAGGTGGTGACGAGGAGATTAGTGTTCAGCTGATAAAGGTGGTGACAAGGAGAGTGAGTGTTCAGCTGATAAAGGTGGTGATGAGGAGATTAGTGTTCAGCTAAGGTGGTGATGAGGAGATTAGTGTTCAGCTGATAAGGTGGTGACGAGGAGATTAGTGTTCAGCTGATAAAGGTGGTGATGAGGAGATTAGTGTTCAGCTGATAAAGGTGGTAATGAGGGGATTAGTGTTCAGCTGATAAAGGTGGTGATGAGGGGATTAGTGTTCAGCTGATAAAGGTGGTGACGAGGAGATTAGTGTTCAGCTGATAAAGGTGGTGATGAGATTAGTGTTCAGCTAAGGTGGTGATGAGGAGATTAGTGTTCAGCTGATAAGGTGGTGACAAGGAGATTAGTGTTCAGCTGATAAAGGTGGTGACGAGGAGATTAGTGTTCAGCTGATAAAGGTGGTGATGAGGTTAGTGTTCAGCTGATAAAGGTGGTGACGAGGAGGATTAGTGTTCAGCTGATAAAGGTGTTGATGAGATTAAGTGTTCAGCTGATAAAGGTGGTGATGAGGGGATTAGTGTTCAGCTGATAAAGGTGGTGATGAGGGGATTAGTGTTCAGTTGATAAAGGTGGTGACGAGGAGATTAGTGTTCAGCTGATAAAGGTGGTGATGAGATTAGTGTTCAGCTAAGGTGGTGATGAGGAGATTAGTGTTCAGCTGATAAGGTGGTGACAAGGAGATTAGTGTTCAGCTGATAAAGGTGGTGACGAGGAGATTAGTGTTCAGCTGATAAAGGTGGTGATGAGGTTAGTGTTCAGCTGATAAAGGTGGTGACGAGGAGATTAGTGTTCAGCTGATAAAGGTGTTGATGAGATTAAGTGTTCAGCTGATAAAGGTGGTGACGAGGAGATTAGTGTTCAGCTGATAAAGGTGGTGATGAGGGGAGTGTTCAGCTGATAAAGGTGGTGACAGAGGAGATTAGTGTTCAGCTGATAAAGGTGGTGATGAGATTAGTGTTCAGCTGATAAAGGTGGTGACGAGGAGATTAGTGTTCAGCTGATAAAGGTGGTGATGAGGGGATTAGTGTTCAGCTGATAAAGGTGGTGACGAGGAGATTAGTGTTCAGCTGATAAAGGTGGTGATGAGGGGATTAGTGTTCAGCTGATAAAGGTGGTGATGAGGGGATTAGTGTTCAGCTGATAAAGGTGGTGATGAGGAGATTAGTGTTCAGCTGATAAGGTGGTGACGAGGAGATTAGTGTTCAGCTGATAAAGGTGGTGATGAGGGGAGTGTTCAGCTGATAAGGTGGTGATGAGGGGAGTGTTCAGCTGATAAAGGTGGTGACGAGGAGATTAGTGTTAAGTCGTCCCTGGCTTGGGTTTGGTTTCCTTTGGTTTGTGTGGTTTGGCAGTGACCAGGGTTCATACAGTCATGGAAGTCTGATGAAGCCTTAGAGAAATGACACAACCATTTCCAGGGCTGGAAATGTGTTCGAATGTCAATAAAAATCATTGACCAGTACCATTTAACAACAAGCCAAATGCTTTTTTTTTTTTTTTTTAAATAGAGAAAAAGGGAGAGAGAGAGAGAGAAAATGTGATGGAAACTCAACATCGATTCTGGATTTTCTGCCTGTTTCTTACGTCAGTGATATGGTATTATCCATTATCTCTTTCACCAGCAGTATAGCAGGCATTTTTTTGGTATTTAGTCTGGTATTGAGTTTGCAATGAAATTCTTTTAGTCTGGTCTAGGAAAGAAGTATTGAATTGTGTTTGGTCACATCTGTTTGCAGCCTGTTTCATTGATATACATTGTGTATGCTGATGCTGATTTTGTTGGGCAAATTAGGAATCCTTAGCGATACAAGAATGAAGAACTGCACATAGCACAAGTCATATGGTGTGACTTTGGCAGGCAAACAGATAAAGGAAGAAAAATGGACTCTGGTTTGCAAAGAGATCATTATGTAGACAGATGAATCAACCTGATATGTAGCATACGGTACGAAACATTATAGTATGTACCAGAACCCTCCTCATTCTGTGTTGAGCTGGACTGTCAATACTGTTAAAGGCACAGGCAGTGTATATGTATGTCTTAATTTATATGATTATAATAGTTATACAACATCTCAAACCTCTCAAAGCGCTTTACAATAACGCATCTGTCAGACACAAAGCACACAAGAAATATGCACACACACACACACACAACACAACACAACACAACACAACACAACACAACACAACACCAACACCAACACCAACACAACACAACACAACACAACACAACACAACACAACACATATGCACTCAGAAACGCACATGGATGAAATAGTTGCAGATCCACAGAATACAGACATGGTACAAAGTGCTTTCATTATGGAGTGACTGCTTGAAAAAGAATGTTTTTAGATTTGTTGTCAAGGATATGAGTGAGGGACTGACTGCAGCAGACTTCAAGAGGCAGTGAATTCCAGGTATGTACAGGTGAAGAACACAGAGATATGAGTGAGGGACTGACTGCAGCAGACTTCAAGAGGCAGTGAATTCCAGGTATGTACAGGTGAAGAACACAGTGATATGAGTGAGGGACTGACTGCAGCAGACTTCAAGAGGCAGTGAATTCCAGGTATGTACAGGTGAAGAACACAGAGATATGAGTGAGGGACTGAACGCAGCAGACTTCAAGAGGCAGTGAATTCCAGGTATGTACAGGTGAAGAACACAGAGATATGAGTGAGGGACTGACTGCAGCAGACTTCAAGAGGCAGTGAATTCCAGGTATGTACAGGTGAAGAACACAGTGATGAGTGAGGGACTGACTGCAGCAGACTTCAAGAGGCAGTGAATTCCAGGTATGTACAGGTGAAGAACACAGTGATATGAGTGAGGGACTGAACGCAGCAGACTTCAAGAGGCAGTGAATTCCAGGTATGTACAGGTGAAGAACACAGTGATATGAGTGAGGGACTGAACGCAGCAGACTTCAAGAGGCAGTGAATTCCAGGTATGTACAGGTGAAGAACACAGAGATATGAGTGAGGGACTGAACGCAGCAGACTTCAAGAGGCAGTGAATTCCAGGTATGTACAGGTGAAGAACACAGAGATATGAGTGAGGGACTGAACGCAGCAGACTTCAAGAGGCAGTGAATTCCAGGTATGTACAGGTGAAGAACACAGAGATATGAGTGAGGGACTGAACGCAGCAGACTTCAAGAGGCAGTGAATTCCAGGTATGTACAGGTGAAGAACACAGAGATATGAGTGAGGGACTGACTGCAGCAGACTTCAAGAGGCAGTGAATTCCAGGTATGTACAGGTGAAGAACACAGAGCTCTCATGCTGTGTCTCTGGCATCAAACTGATTTGGAATAAGTGCAGCTGTACTGACTTCCCCTCCCCCTCCTCCCCCTCCCCCTCACCCACTCCCCTTCGCTGTTGCAGACCCATCCAAAGAGCTGTGGTTCTGCGGACAGCAGTTCACGGCGGCTGACATCTCGCTGTGCGTACTGATGAACCGTCTGCACTTGCTGGGGCTGGGCGAGCGTTACCACGACGACCAGAAGCGACCTCGCCTGCATGCGTACTGGGGGCATGCCAAGCAGAGGTCCTCAGTGAAGCGGCACTGCCTGAATGCGGGCCGGGACCTGATGAAGCAGAAGCTGGCCAAGGGGGCCAAAACGGCCCTGCCCGTCGTGGGAGGTCTGGTGGCCATCGGGCTGGCTGCAGGGCTGGCCTTCCTGCTGGCACAGAAAAGGTAAAGGGTGTGCTCTGCAGGAAGAGCATGCTGCTTTCCTGGGAGGTGGTTCTCTGCCAGTCTTTTGTGGGCAGTGAGTGGCCATGGTTGTCGTTTGTTGCAAAGTCTGAACAAGAAAATGATGTACAGGTTAAACGTTACTGTCCTTTGGAACTCTTGAGTATTGTTTGTTCGTAGCTTACAGGCTGTTAGATTTTGTAGTGGGCTCATGAGGAAGAATGGTGTGAGGGAGTTATTTTGATCTGTTGCATGGCATGCTTATGTGTGTATTGCGTGTGCACTCCTATATACATTATATGCACAGAAACACAAGCGCTTTTGAGCACTGGGCAGATATACCACAAAGACACATATATTCACACACATATATATGCAGGTGAATACATGTCTGCACAAGCATATGCACACATGCACGCTTGTAAGCATGCACACACACACGCACACACACACACACACACACACACACACACACAGACATACAGACACTCTGAAATACACACTTTTTAGTGAAATAAAGAAGATGCTGGGAAGAATAGTTTCACTTGGATTAAGTAAATGCTGAGACTGATCTTTCACAAAGTACATAAGTAAGATGGACTGTAAAGACAAACACTAATCCACCATATAATTTATGTATTTGTTTTTTCATCTGTTGACATTCCTGTGGAAGAAGGTGTATATTCAGAATTCAGCTTTAGAGAATATAAATGGTAATCATGATTAGTTTCTTGTCCCTGTATTTGTCACTTTGTAATTCCTGTCACTTTTTTATTTTTTTTAGATTTTTTGTAATTTGCTGTCTAGGATGTCTCTGCATCCTGGATGTACTGGCTTCCCTTATATAGCTCTGTTAGAAATCGACCGGCATGTTTGGTTGAAGCCGCACAGGACCTCAGGTTTGTCATCTGAAAGACTAGCACCCAAACCAGCACTCAAGCTTTTGTGGAGGGGGAGGAGAAAGGAAAATTCAGCTAACCCAAGACTTGAACCACAGCCCAGGCATCTGGCTTCTTTGTGGGGGTTAACCACTGGGCCACCTTTCACTGCAGTTCTTTGTTCAGTTCTGTCATGTCTGGCTGCTTTTTGACAAGTCCTTTTCTCTGGCTCAGCATTTACTGTCTGCAAGTTGTGCATAATCAGTGACTGGGGCTCAAGACCCCCTCACAGCATGGCGTTGTGTCCTTGGGAAAGGCACTTCACTCCAACTTTCCTCACCCCAACAGGTGTGAATGCATACCTGACCTAAGTTGGGGAACGTTAAATCAGGAGAGGCTTGGGACTGGCTTTCTGTGCTGTCCCCAGACACAGTGGACAGAAGTGTACTGTCTCCATGGCCATCAGGACTATGGACTGGCTTTCTGTGCTGTCCCCAGACACAGTGGACAGAAGTGTACTGTCCCAATGGCCATCAGGACTATGGACTGGCTTTCTGTGCTGTCCCCAGACACAGTGGACAGAAGTGTACTGTCCCAATGGCCATCAGGACTATGGGGCTGGCTTTCTGTGCTGTCCCCAGACACAGTGGACAGAAGTGTACTGTCTCCATGGCCATCAGGACTATGGAGCTGGCTTTCTGTGCTGTCCCCAGACACAGTGGACAGAAGTGTACTGTCCTAATGGCCATCAGGGCTATGGACTGGCTTTCTGTGCTGTCCCCAGACACAGTGGACAGAAGTGTACTGTCCCAATGACCATCAGGGCTATGGACTGGCTTTCTGTGCTGTCCCCAGACACAGTGGACAGAAGTGTACTGTCCCAATGGCCATCAGGGCTATGGACTGGCTTTCTGTGCTGTCCCCAGACACAGTGGACAGAAGTGTACTGTCCCAATGGCCATCAGTCCTATGGACTGGCTTTCTGTGCTGTCCCCAGACACAGTGGACAGAAGTGTACTGTCCCAATGGCCATCAGGGCTATGGACTGGCTTTCTGTGCTGTCCCCAGACACAGTGGACAGAAGTGTACTGTCCCAATGGCCATCAGGACTATGGGACCGGCTTTCTGTGCTGTCCCCAGACACAGTGGACAGAAGTGTACTGTCCCAATGGCCATCAGGACTATGGGGCTGGCTTTCTGTGCTGTCCCCAGACACAGTGGACAGAAGTGTACTGTCCTAATGGCCATCAGGGCTATGGACTGGCTTTCTGTGCTGTCCCCAGACACAGTGGACAGAAGTGTACTGTCCTAATGGCCATCAGGGCTATGGACTGGCTTTCTGTGCTGTCCCCAGACACAGTGGACAGAAGTGTACTGTCCTAATGGCCATCAGGGCTATGGACTGGCTTTCTGTGCTGTCCCCAGACACAGTGGACAGAAGTGTACTGTCCCAATGGCCATCAGGACTATGGGACTGGCTTTCTGTGCTGTCCCCAGACACAGTGGACAGAAGTGTACTGTCCCAATGGCCATCAGGACTATGGGGCTGGCTTTCTGTGCTGTCCCCAGACACAGTGGACAGAAGTGTACTGTCCCAATGGCCATCAGGGCTATGGACTGGCTTTCTGTGCTGTCCCCAGACACAGTGGACAGAAGTGTACTGTCCCAATGGCCATCAGGGCTATGGACTGGCTTTCTGTGCTGTCCCCAGACACAGTGGACAGAAGTGTACTGTCCCAATGGCCATCAGGGCTATGGACTGGATTTCTGTGCTGTCCCCAGACACAGTGGACAGAAGTGTACTGTCCTAATGGCCATCAGGACTATGGACTGGCTTTCTGTGCTGTCCCAGACACAGTGGACAGAAGTGTACTGTCCCAATGGCCATCAGGACTATGGACTGGCTTTCTGTGCTGTCCCCAGACACAGTGGACAGAAGTGTACTGTCCCAATGGCCATCAGGACTATGGACTGGCTTTCTGTGCTGTCCCCAGACACAGTGGACAGAAGTGTACTGTCCCAATGGCCATCAGGGCTATGGGACCTCTAGCATTTAATTCTGCATTCATTCAGTTCTGCAAAGTGATGTCTACATGCCTGTACAGTTCTTACTTTGTTTTCAGGGGTGTTGAAAAATGGAATGCTCTCTAAACTTGTGTTATGATTTTCAGAGCATGTTTTGAAACAGAAAACAAGTTGGAAACCTGAAGCAGTGTTTTGAGGAAACATGAAGCAGTGTTTTGATGACGTACTGTTCACTTGAGTCACGGGAATAGTCACGTTTTTTATTCTTGTTTAACAGTTAGGAAACAACACTGTGGACAGTTTTTGTTCTTTTTTTTTTTAATTTGTTTTATATGCCATGTTTTCTGTGATATGTATTTCCACACTTACATCCCTTCCTACCAACCCTTCTCATGTTGATTTTTTTGGTTTTTTCTTAATGAAGTGTGATCTTTTTCACTGAGTGCAATTATGTGTGTGTATGTGCATAGGCATTTACCTTAGTCACAAACCTGGTTTTGTTATATTATCATGGCTATTGTGTATAAATATATCTATATACATATATATATATGACTGATAACTAAGGCATACACATGTGCATCAGCAACAACAAAAACAACAGCACTGGGGCAGGAGATTGGGGGAGGGGGGGGTGTCCTCTTTAATGGAAGATAAAGGATCAAGATCATATCCAAGTTTCAAATATTGTTGTAAAAAAAAAAAAATTGTGTTGAGAAATAGAACATTTAAATGCAGTGTATATGTACTATGTCTCAAACAGAACCCTCCCCCCCCCCCATCCCTCAGCCCAGCTCTTTCCTGATAAATGTGGTCCCCCCCCCCACCCCCATCCCTCAGCCCAACTCTTTCCTGATAAATGTGGTCCCCACCCACCCCCATCCCTCAGCCCAACTCTTTCCTGATAAATGTGGTCCCCACCCACCCCCATCCCTCAGCCCAACTCTTTCCTGATAAATGTGGTCCCCCCCACCCCCATCCCTCAGCCCAACTCTTTCCTGATAAATGTGGTCCCCACCCACCCCATCCCTCAGCCCAACTCTTTCCTGATAAATGTGGTCCCCACCCACCCCATCCCTCAGCCCAACTCTTTCCTGATAAATGTGGTCCCCCCCCCCATCCCTCAGCTCAGCTCTTTCCTGATAAATGTGGTCCCCACACCCCCTCCATCCCTCAGCCCAACTCTTTCCTGATAAATGTGGTCCCAGGAAATATTTATATTGCTTGGAAATGAGTACAACTGTATTTTCTGATTATTCATACCTCTTCACTTGTGTTTGTCATTATTAATAAATCGAGCTAGTCTTTGCTAATCATGGTGCTTTGATTTAATTTGTTTTTTGCTAATTATCTATGGCTCTTTGATTTGATTTGTTTTTGATGATAATCTATGGCTCTTTGATTTCATTTGTTTTTGCCAATTATTTGTGGCTCTTCAATTTAATTTGTTTTTGTTGATAATCTATGGCTCTTTGATTTCATTTGTTTTTGTTGATAATCTATGGCTCTTTGATTTCATTTGTTTTTGTTGATAATCTATGGCTCTTTGATTTCATTTGTTTTTGTTGATAATCTATGGCTCTTTGATTTGATTTGTTTTTGTTGATAATCTATGGCTGTTTGATTTGATTTGTTTTTGTTGATAATCTATGGCTCTTTGATTTGATTTGTTTTTGTTGATAATCTATGGCTCTTTGATTTGATTTGTTTTTGTTGATAATCTATGGCTCTTTGATTTCATTTGTTTTTGTTGATAATCTATGGCTCTTTGATTTCATTTGTTTTTGTTGATAATCTATGGCTCTTTGATTTCATTTGTTTTTGTTGATAATCTATGGCTCTTTGATTTCATTTGGTTTTGTTGATAATCTATGGCTCTTTGATTTCATTTGGTTTTGCTAATTATTCGTGGCTCTTTGATTTTGTTGCATTGTATTTTGTGCACAAGACTTGAGCTATGTGTCATGGTGGTGGTTTGGGACTGCCAGCCAAGGGTGCTCAGCAGGGTAACATAAAGCATGATGGGTACGCTTCAGGGTTTGGGGTGTTGTTTGGTTTGATGTGCTTCTTGCGTGGGGGATTTGATCTTCTACAGTTTGTTGAAAGCAGGGAGGAGAGTGTTTGAAAGGGGGAGAGGTATCAAATGGGAATGGTTTCAAGATAATTTGATCTTTTTTACATAGGTTTGTTGTAAGCAGTTTCAAGTATTGCTGCCAATATCCTCCATGCCCCTAAAATGTCAAAAGATTACATGTTCTTCCTTGACAACTTGGAATTCAAACTGAAATCTTTGGATCCTTAAGGTTTTTTTCAGGGTAATGCTGTTATGGGCTTTCCTGAAGATTTTTCTAGTCTTTTTTACATTTCTTATATGCATCTTTTGTAATGTATTGTGTGTGTGTGTGTGTGTTCCTGTTCCTCCTGTCCTGTCCCCCTGCCCCTGGTTTGTTTTGCGTCAGTAATCAACAGTTATTTTGATAAGACATGTACACACCCATTCTATAAGTATACATGTCATATTTTGTCGCTGGTAAAAAGAAAAACAATTGATTTATAATAAAAAATATTAAAAAATGTTTTTAACTTTCTGAAAATTTTGTGATGTTCATTTTTCTTCCTCATTTTATTTATAAAATCATGTGAAATTTTGTATACTATATTGTCCAATGCAGTTATATCAAATGTGATGGATAAGTTGATATTTCAAGTTGGAGTTGTGTGAAATATTGCCATTAGTGTTGTTTGTGCACTGAAATATGACTAACACGCACACAAAGATCACATGCACAGTTTTGTGCATTTTGCATTCAACTTTTATATATGTCAACATTGAGGTTCTGCAGTTAAGTGTACAATGAATCAACAGCAATTATGTCATGTCTTTCTCAATTATTTTGAAAAGTTTCATTTATTTGCACAGGATAAATTGACATCAAGAGTCTCACCATTTATTGATACATCTGTTTCATGCAGGAACAGAGCTAGGTCTGAATGGTGCCAGAGCTGGCTTGCATGAGTAACTATAGCAGTGCTAAGTTTGCTTAGCTTTACAAATTGTCCTAATTCTATGGAATTAGCGTAAACTTTGGAAAATTGTTGACATCAAGCAAACGTGATGCTACAAAAAGTACTCACTCAACCCATCCCTGGAGCATAGGGTTGTCTACCTTTGATGAGCACAAGTTGCTCTTTCTGTTTAGCACGTAACGTGTTACGCTGCTGTAGGTTGTTCACCTGTGTTATCAGTACAACACAACTGTGACAGTACAAGGAATGTCAAGTCTGGAGTATCAGGGCATGTGGGAAATCTGTTATAACAAATGATACTGTTCCAACAGATGATGGTGTCAAGATGGGCATGTGGGAAATCTGTTATAACAAATGATACTGTTCCAACAGATGATGGTGTCAAGATGGGCATGTGGGAAATCTGTTATAACAAATGGTACTGTTCCAACAGATGATGGTGTCAAGATGGGCATGTGGGAAATCTGTTATAACAAATGATACTGTTCCAACAGATGATGGTGTCAAGATGGGCATGTGGGAAATCTGTTATAACAAATGATACTGTTCCAACAGATGATGGTGTCAAGATGGGCATGTGGGAAATCTGTTATAACAAATGATACTGTTCCAACAGATGATGGATGGTGTCAGGATTATCTTTTGTTGTTTTTGATTTTTTTGTGTTGGTATTGAATGATGGAAATTGCTGTTTTGAGTGATTGGTTTTGTGAAGTCATTGGATCTGAACTTTTTGCATTTAATGCTCTTTCCAGGCTGTTATTAGTGGTCAGTGGCTTTATCAGTTGTAATATTATGTTTGTGATTATTGGCAAACAGTCCATGAGTGCACACTACCATTATAATCAGAAGTGATATGTATATTTGTGATTGTAATAAAGGTTAGTGACAAGAATCAGTTGTGAAATGTGTAGCCATCATCGTGAACAGCTGGTCAGCAAGCAGGCATTGTCCAAGCCAACTGGCATGATGCACTGTGACCATTTCAGAAATATCAGTCTGATCAGTAGAGAACCATGCCATTTCAGAAGTATCAGTCTGATCAGTAGAGAACCATGCCATTTCAGTAGTATCAGTCTGACCAAAAGAGAACCATGCCATTTCAGTAGTATCAGTCTGACCAGAAGAGAACCATGCCATTTCAGTAGTATCCCCCTGACCAGAAGAGAACCATGCCATTTCAGTAGTATCCCCCTGACCAGAAGAGAACCATGCCATTTCAGTAGTATCCCCCTGACCAGAAGAGAACCATGCCATTTCAGTAGTATCAGTCTGACCAGAAGAGAACCATGCCATTTCAGTAGTATCCGTCTGACCAAAAGAGAACCATGCCATTTCAGTAGTATCAGTCTGACCAGTAGAGAACCATGCCATTTCAGTAGTATCCGTCTGACCAAAAGAGAACCATGCCATTTCAGTAGTATCAGTCTGACCAGTAGAGAACCATGCCATTTCAGTAGTATCAGTCTGACCAGAAGAGAACCATGCCATTTCAGTAGTATCCGTCTGACCAGAAGAGAACCATGCCATTTCAGTAGTATCCGTCTGACCAGAAGAGAACCATGCCATTTCACAAGTATCAGTCTGACCAGTAGAGAACCATGCCATTTCACAAGTATCAGTCTGACCAGAAGAGAACCATGCCATTTCAGTAGTATCAGTCTGACCAGAAGAGAACCATGCCATTTCAGTAGTATCCGTCTGACCAGAAGAGAACCATGCCATTTCACAAGTATCCATCTGACCAGAAGAGAACCATGCCATTTCACAAGTATCAGTCTGACCAGAAGAGAACCATGCCATTTCACAAGTATCAGTCTGACCAGAAGAGAACCATGCCATTTCAGTAGTATCAGTCTGACCAGAAGAGAACCATGCCATTTCAGTAGTATCCGTCTGACCAGAAGAGAACCATGCCATTTCACAAGTATCCATCTGACCAGAAGAGAACCATGCCATTTCACAAGTATCAGTCTGACCAGAAGAGAACCATGCCATTTCACAAGTATCAGTCTGACCAGAAGAGAACCATGCCATTTCAGAAGTATCCATCTGACCAGAAGAGAACCATGCCATTTCAGTAGTATCAGTCTGACCAGAAGAGAACCATGCCATTTCAGTAGTATCAGTCTGACAAGAAAAGAACCATGCCATTTCAGTAGTATCAGTCAGACAGGTGCAATTGCCGAATGGTTAAAGTGTTGGACTTACAATCTCAGGGTCCTGGGTTCGAATCTTGTTGGTGTCTGGTGGGTAAAGGGTGATTTTTCCGATCTCCCAGGTCAACATATGTGCAGACCTGCCAGTGCCTGAACCCCCTTTGTGTGTATACGCATGCAGAAAATCAAAAATGCACGTAAAAGATCCTGTAATCCATGTCAGTGTTCGGTGGGTTATGGAAATAAGAACATACCCATCATGCACCCCCTGAAAACTGGAGTATGGCTGCCTACATGGCAGGGGAAATAAAAGAAACAAAACAGTCATATACATAAAATGTTACATGTTTGTCTGAGTGTGTATGTGTGCGTGCCTGAAATCTGAATGACACAGGAAACAAATGATGAGCGCCCAATGGCAGCCATCAGTCGGTTCTACCCAGGTAGGCAGCCTGTTGTGTAAATGGCCCTGTGTTCATAAATCGCTTAGAGCTTGGTCTCCGACCGAAGATAGGCACTATATAAGTATCCATATCAATCAGTCAATCAGAAGAGAACTCCATGAATGCATCTCTGTGAGTGTCACTCAGATTTCCTGACCAACACTGCAGGTGTCCTTATTTCTTGGGCCTGCTTGATGCCAGCACACATTATGAAAGGAAGCTCAGACTTGAAAAAAACAAAAAAAACAAAAACAAAAAACAACCCTTGTCACATTGTCCCAAACAACAGGTTGGTGATATGGATAGAACACTTTTAAGTCTGAGACTCAGAAATGTACTTGTCATTATTTTTGTTGATGATGTTATAAAACTGATGTCAAACTAAAACATTCTGACAGAAACATAAGGTGTTGGTTCCAGCAAGTACAGCAATGGATCACACAACCCCCATTTTCTCATTATCTTTGAGCTCCACTGTTATTTCCTCACCACAGTTCACTTGTTCCTGTTTACCTGTTCTGTTCCTTAAAAAGAATAATGGCTGTGAGTTCTTTGCTTCTATTTAAACTTTAAATATTTCACACACTGAAGGGAAGAGTTGCTTGGTAATTGTTTGTTTTGCCATTGTTTTCAATCATAATGACCAGTTGCCTATAATCATGTATATATTGTGGAAAGTAGTCTTTCAGTTTGCTCTCTACCTCTTCTTAAAGATCTGTGTATGCCCCTTGCGCTTTCCAACTGTGTTGTGCTTTACATGAACTGGTACATGGTATCCAGGTGTTTCCCTCCATTTTGAACAAAACTTCATTTATTCAATATTTGTGAGAAAATATCAGACATTACACCATGAAACGTCTGTGTCCTTCCTGGAAGGGGGGGGGGGGTGGGGGGGACCTAGGAATTGACCTTTTAGGGCTGAATTACATCATGAAATGTCTGTGTCCTTCCTGGAAGGGGGAGGACCTAGGACATGACATTTTAGGGCTGAATTACATCATGAAACGTCTGTGTCCTTCCTGAAGGGGGGGGGGGGGGGGGGTTCCTATGACATGACATGACATTACATCATGAAATGTCTGTTCTTCCTGATGAGGGGGGGCGGGGGACCTAGGACATGACATTTTAGGGCTGAATTACATCATGAAACGTCTGTGTCCTTCCTGAAGGGGGGGGAGGGGGGGGTTCCTGTGACATGACATTACACCATGAAACGTCTGTGTCCTTCCTGGAAGGGGGGGGGGGGGACGTAGGACATGACATTTTAGGGCTGAATTACATCATGAAACTTCTGTGTCCTTCCTGAAGGGGGGGGGGGGTTGTTCCTGTGACATGACATTACACCATGAAACGTCTGTGTCCTTCCTGGAGTGGGGGTGGTACCTATGACATGACATTACACCATGAAACGTCCGTGTCCTTCCTGGATTGGGGTGGGGTGGTACCTAGGACATGACATTACACCATGAAACGTCTGTGTCCTTCCTGGAGTGGGGGTGGTACCTATGACATGACATTACACCATGAAACGTCCGTGTCCTTCCTGGAGTGGGGTGGGGTGGTACCTATGACATGACATTACACCATGAAACGTCCGTGTCCTTCCTGAAGGGGGGTGGGGTGGTACCTATGACATGACATTACACCATGAAACGTCCGTGTCCTTCCTGGAGTGGGGTGGGGTGGTACCTATGACATGACATTACACCATGAAACGTTCGTGTCCTTCCTGGAGTGGGGGTGGTACCTATGACATGAGATTACACCATGAAACGTCTGTGTCCTTCCTGGAGTGGGGGTGGTACCTATGACATTACATTACACCATGAAACGTCCGTGTCCTTCCTGGAGTGGGGGTGGTACCTATGACATGACATTACACCATGAAACGTCCGTGTCCTTCCTGGAGTGGGGGTGGTACCTATGACATGACATTACACCATGAAACGTTCGTGTCCTTCCTGGAGTGGGGGTGGTACCTATGACATGACATTACACCATGAAACGTCCGTGTCCTTCCTAGGGCCAGCCCTGGACACAGTGGGTGTCAGCTCACTGCCCTGATGGCAGTAAAGGGCCATGAGACCTTTTTAACCTTTAGTCAAAGATGACAGCCAGACCATGGGAAAACATGTCAGGTCAGAAGGCAGTCAAACTTGTTCAGGAAAATCGGTTTCACCACTTGAAAACACACAGAAAGCAGTAATTGCACTCACCCTTAAAGCCACAGTGATGATATTCCAGCAAGGGTCAGCAGTTAAGGGGTTAAATGGACAGTGACTGAAGGGCACGCTGCACGTTAAATGGACAGTGACCGAAGGGCACGCTGCACGTTAAATGGACAGTGACCGAAGGGCACGCTGCACGTTAAATGGACAGTGACTGAAGGGCACGCTGCACGTTAAATGGACAGTGACCGAAGGGCACGCTGCACGTTAAATGGACAGTGACTGAAGGGCACGCTGCACGTTAAATGGACAGTGACCAAAGGGCACGCTGCACACTATGGTACGATAGCTTCAGTGCGTGGTGGTAGGCAGGATGTGTTGACAAGTACCAGCTGAATGCTTCAACATAGGACTGTTTAATCTGACCAAAGTGAGAAGTTCCTGGCACAATTTTCAAAGTGACGTCGTTGTGTGATATCAGTAGCACTGGAATTTATTTAAAATTCTCTTGTATTCACTACACATTTGAAATTCCGGCGGCAAGCAAGAGTGTGGAACACTTCGGGCAAGTGTGGTAAAATGTGTGTATCAGCTTCTTTTTTACTTATTTTTTATATTTTGTTTGGGGAAAGGGAGAGATGTATATGACTTATCTACAATATCATATATAGCATTAAATATTTTGGTATTTCTTGATGAGCGTGGGATGTGGTTTGCTTGCTAACCTACACAATTATGAAATAGGTATCAGCTGTTGACTAGTGGAATAAATAAACTGACATGCAAATACGTTTGTGTTGTTATTCCTGTGTTGTGTTGCAACACGCCTTGTTACAGGATGGAACAGACTGAAGTAGATGTTTGTGTGTGTGCCCATAGTTATATGCATGTGAAGTTGTGATTGTGTGTGTGTGTTTCATGTGAGCAAGTTTTTATTCATTTTTTGTTTTTATATGCAATGTGTGTGGTCCGCTGGTGACCTTACTTCAGCAGTTCCCTGTGGACTGTCAGCACCGAGACTTTGGCAGACAAATAGGGTGTGACTGTGTGTGGGGGACTGGGAATGAGGGGTAAGGGGTGTGGCTGTGACAGGGGCACTGGGAATGAGGGGTAAGGGGTGTGGCTGTGTATGGGGCACTGGGAATGAGGGGTAAGGGGTGTGGCTGTGTATGGGGCACTGGGAATGAGGGGTAAGGGGTGTGGCTGTGTGTGGGGCACTGGGAATGAGGGGTAAGGGGTGTGGCTGTGTATGGGGCACTGGGAATGAGGGGTAAGGGGTGTGGCTGTGTATGGGGCACTGGGAATGAGGGGTAAGGGGTGTGGCTGTGTATGGGGCACTGGGAATGAGGGGTAAGGGGTGTGGCTGTGCATGGGGCACTGGGAATGAGGGGTAAGGGGTGTGGCTGTGTATGGGGCACTGGGAATGAGGGGTAAGGGGTGTGGCTGTGCATGGGGCACTGGGAATGAGGGGTAAGGGGTGTGGCTGTGTATGGGGCACTGGGAATGAGGGGTAAGGGGTGTGGCTGTGCATGGGGCACTGGGAATGAGGGGTAAGGGGTGTGGCTGTGTGTGGGGCACTGGGAATGAGGGGTAAGGGGTGTGGCTGTGTGTGGGGCACTGGGAATGAGGGGTAAGGGGTGTGGCTGTGTATGGGGCACTGGGAATGAGGGGTAAGGGGTGTGGCTGTGCATGGGGCACTGGGAATGAGGGGTAAGGGGTGTGGCTGTGTATGGGGCACTGGGAATGAGGGGTAAGGGGTGTGGCTGTGCATGGGGCACTGGGAATGAGGGGTAAGGGGTGTGGCTGTGTATGGGGCACTGGGAATGAGGGGTAAGGGGTGTGGCTGTGTATGGGGCACTGGGAATGAGGGGTAAGGGGTGTGGCTGTGTATGGGGCACTGGGAATGAGGGGTAAGGGGTGTGGCTGTGCATGGGGCACTGGGAATGAGGGGTAAGGGGTGTGGCTGTGTATGGGGCACTGGGAATGAGGGGTAAGGGGTGTGGCTGTGCATGGGGCACTGGGAATGAGGGGTAAGGGGTGTGGCTGTGTATGGGGCACTGGGAATGAGGGGTAAGGGGTGTGGCTGTGTGTGGGGCACTGGGAATGAGGGGTAAGGGGTGTGGCTGTGTATGGGGCACTGGGAATGAGGGGTAAGGGGTGTGGCTGTGTATGGGGCACTGGGAATGAGGGGTAAGGGGTGTGGCTGTGCATGGGGCACTGGGAATGAGGGGTAAGGGGTGTGGCTGTGTGTGGGGCACTGGGAATGAGGGGTAAGGGGTGTGGCTGTGTATGGGGCACTGGGAATGAGGGGTAAGGGGTGTGGCTGTGTGTGGGGCACTGGGAATGAGGGGTAAGGGGTGTGGCTGTGTATGGGGCACTGGGAATGAGGGGTAAGGGGTGTGGCTGTGCGTGGGGCACTGGGAATGAGGGGTAAGGGGTGTGGCTGTGTATGGGGCACTGGGAATGAGGGGTAAGGGGTGTGGCTGTGCATGGGGCACTGGGAATGAGGGGTGTGGCTGTGCATGGGGCACTGGGAATGAGGGGTAAGGGGTGTGGCTGTGTATGGGGCACTGGGAATGAGGGGTAAGGGGTGTGGCTGTGCATGGGGCACTGGGAATGAGGGGTAAGGGGTGTGGCTGTGCATGGGGCACTGGGAATGAGGGGTAAGGTGTGTGGCTGTGTGTGGGGCACTGGGAATGAGGGGTAAGGGGTGTGGCTGTGCATGGGGCACTGGGAATGAGGGGTAAGGGGTGTGGCTGTGCATGGGGCACTGGGAATGAGGGGTAAGGGGTGTGGCTGTGACAGGGGCACTGGGAATGAGGGGTAAGGGGTGTGGCTGTGTATGGGGCACTGGGAATGAGGGGTAAGGGGTGTGGCTGTGACAGGGGGACTGGGAATGAGGGGTGTGGCTGTGACAGGGGGACTGGGAATGAGGGGTGTGGCTGTGACAGGGGGACTGGGAATGAGGGGTAAGGGAGTAATGCCACTGACAGGATGCAGAAGATGGGGCAACTAGGAAGTAAAAATCTTGGTCCATACATGGAACTGGACAGTGCACACTTCCTTGTCTGGGGCATTGGCTCCACTTGTGACCTCACTTTGGATTTCCCTCCACTTCTATGCTTGAGAGGGAGTTCTGTTGTGGTCCACAGTGTTGGTAGATCCCCGATGACAGATGTAGAAAGATGTGGCGACCATCATTCCACTTCAGGTGCTCATCCAGGTTGCCTTTATGACTCAACAATAATATCAATGATACATTTGAATAGCACTTTGAAATGTATCAACACACTTAAAAGTAATGTGTCAGTCAGACACAGAGCACATTAGAACACACACACGCATGCATATACGCATACAAAAACACTGTGTTTAATCAGAGCAGGCACGTCTGAACATTAACAATCATAGAGCAGCTGAGCAGGGTCTCCCCTGATGTGCAGCTTCATGGTGACCTGACATTGACATAACTGTGGACTGTTGGCACTGGGACTGGCAAACCAGACTGGGTTTGGCTGTGTTCGGGGAAATGGGGATGAGCAGCATTCACTTGTTTCTGCAAGTAGGATGTTATGTGTTCAGCAGTTTTTGGCACCACCTTTCTGGCAGGCAAACGTTACTTTGGCAATGCACATGCTGGTATGCTTGTGTTTCCCATAACCTATATCATGTTTCCCATAACCTATATCAAACACGGATTTGACTTACCAGATCTTTCATCTTACACATTTGTTGGTCTACATGTGTATACATGCAAAAATAGTGAAGGCACTTGCAGATCCCTGCAGTTTATCTGTGGAGGTCGTGAAGAAGGAGATTTGTGGTGATCATTGCTCGGTAAACACGCTGACAGCATTCGACTCATATAGATCAGTATCTATGCAACTGACACTGACTGGAGATAAATACCTCTTCAACATTATATTGATACTGACAGGAATAGCAGGCACGTGCAGCTACTTGCAGACACTATCCCAAAAACAGAATCAGTTCCACCCTGACATACACAACACAAAATGAAGTATCATCATATCTAACCTCTTGACGCTGCCGATGTGCATGCTCGTCAGTGCATGAAGGATAAAGTAAGTGTTGCCAGAGATCAGATTTATTCATTTCCACTCTTTCTTCCTCTGACTGCATTGTTTTTGTTCAGCAAGCTCAGTTACTACACCGCTTAAAAGTACTCAAGAAGCAGTCCTTAAACTTCAAATCCATGCCAAACTGATCTCATTTCATTCACATTCAGAAGTCAAGGGGGATTATTCAGCCTACTACAATAACAGGTCTACTATTAACAAGGGGTCCAGACGAGTGGACAAACCATCGGGAATTCTTTCCCCTATAAGTGCAGCTACATCTTTTGAAGCGCTTTCAGACTTAATTGGGTTTGTTCTTGGACAAGAAGAAACGAACCCAGATCTAAGTTATTGAGAGCACGCGCGCGCCTTCAGTTTTTCAGAACATGACCAAGGGAAGTAATTCTTGCTTTCCGTGACGTCATTACACAACCCAGCAACCGCGAGTGAAATCTGCCGGAGCTCCCTGGCTTGACGCTGTTCCGCCAGGATGGCCAAATATCCTCAGCCGGATGATGTTTTCCAAGTGCTCCTTGCTAGAATTCAGCAGGTAATAGTTAATGATCAGTTAACGCTTGGTGTGATGTTTAGATCTAGTGTAAACAGCTGAACAACAGTTCAGTAGGCAGGGCCTATCGGATGATGTACGTTGCAGGTTTATGTTGGTCATCTCCCTCGGGGTTTCCTGAACAAAAACACGCATTGTCTTGATAACGGATATAAATTATATCCAGCGGCAGGAATGGGGAAGCGCATGATTTAGGGACTTTGTGCGCAGGTTTTATCGCTTTATTCTTCTACCTTAATATAAATTTTCTATATATATTAAAATATTATATATGTAATATGTATAAATAGATCCTAGATAGTACTTATATGGCGCAAATTCCCCATATAATGGGCTCCTATGTACCTCATGAAACAATACATATATATGCAAGTGCATAATAACATGCCTCTGCACATGAAAAAACAACACATATATGTGTATACACTGAGCCAGTACTACAAATTACAGATATGAACAGTCACACACACACACACACACACACACACACATGATAAGAAATACCCTTCATACACACACAAACACACTTGCACATTACATGGTGATTCCATGAAGTAGAGGGTAAAGTGGGGTGGGCAGGAGGAGGAAGAATGCAGACAAATAGCTGTGCTTCATCACACCCAAAGGCCTGTTTGAACAGGTGGGTTTTCAAGTTTGTTTTGAAAGAGGACAGCGTTGGTAAGTGATCCAGAAGAAGAGAATTCCGGACAAGAGGTGCTTGATACTGAAAGGTCCATTGGCCAAATGTTTATATGATATATCTTTCCTTTTTTTCCTGTCTTTTTTTTTCAAAATCTGGAGCAAAAAAGGTTGAAATTTTACAGACACAAAGATGATAATTATGATTTTTAATCCTTGCAAAAACTATAGCTAATGGTTTTGTGTATGTGACAGATCCTGAAATGTGTTGTTGTTTTATATATTAGTTACCCTTCCCAGTTGTCCCATTGTGTGTTTGTGTCTGTGTGTGTCTGTCTGTGTCTGTGTCTGTGCAAGAAGACAGTTTTGAATTTCAGGAGAGGATTGTTTTTGTGGACACTGCCAGATCAGTTATAGGACATGCATGAATTCCGTTTTTAGCATGTAATATCCAAAATCCTCTAGATTTATACCATATACTGACATGGTGTGTGCTTATGTTAAATCATTAGAAATAATAGGCCTGAATGACTTTTATGAAGAAAAAAAAAAGAAAAAAAAAAGTCATCAGTGTGAAGGGGTAGAGGAAAGGAGGCATGGGTGAGGTTGTTCACTTGCTGTCATGACTTGCCTTTCATATCTCTGTCAAACTTGGACATGTGCAGGAGACAGGCTGTGAGGTTGTTCACTTGCTGTCATGACTTGCTTTTCATATCTCTGTCAAACTTGGACATGTGCAGGAGACAGACTGTGAGGTTGTTCACTTGCTGTCATGACTTGCCTTTCATATCTCTGTCAAACTTGGACATGTGCAGGAGACAGGCTGTGAGGTTGTTCACTTGCTGTCATGACTTGCCTTTCATATCTCTGTCAAACTTGGACATGTGCAGGAGACAGACTCACCTTTTCACGTGCTGTCATGACTTGCCTTTCATATCTCTGTCAAACTTGGATATGTACAGGAGACAGACTGTGAGGTTGTTCACTTGCTGTCATGACCTGCCTTTCATATCTCTGTCAAACTTGGACATGTGCAGGAGACAGTGAGGTTGTTCACTTGCTGTCATGACTTGCCTTTCATATCTCTGTCAAACTTGGACATGTGCAGGAGACAGACTGTGAGGTTGTTCACTTGCTGTCATGACTTGCCTTTCATATCTCTGTCAAACTTGGACATGTACAGGAGACAGACTCAACTTTTCACGTGCTGTCATGACTTGCCTTTCATATCTCTGTCAAACTTGGATATGTACAGGAGACAGACTGTGAGGTTGTTCACTTGCTGTCATGACCTGCCTTTCATATCTCTGTCAAACTTGGACATGTGCAGGAGACAGTGAGGTTGTTCACTTGCTGTCATGACTTGCCTTTCATATCTCTGTCAAACTTGGACATGTGCAGGAGACAGACTGTGAGGTTGTTCACTTGCTGTCATGACTTGCCTTTCATATCTCTGTCAAACTTGGACATGTGCAGGAGACAGACTGTGAGGTTGTTCACTTGCTGTCATGACTTGCCTTTCATATCTCTGTCAAACTTGGACATGTGCAGGAGACCGACTCACCTTTTCACGTGCTGTCATGACTTGCCTTTCATATCTCTGTCAAACTTGGACATGTGCGACATGTGCAGGAGACCGACTCACCTTTAGAGAAGCTGCAGATCTTGTACTCATCCAAAGGCTACTTTGATGCAACACAAGTAAGTGAAAACGCTTTGGCCTGAATTGTAAACTGGCAAGAATGGGACACAATGATGACCATACTGAACTGAAGTGTAATTTGCAGATTGAAATGTGTATGTATGCATTCTCTTGGATGTGAGTGTAATGTTTTGTTGTTATTGTTGTTGTTTTTATAAAGCAATGGATACACTACATTTTAGAATCCATTTTGAAAAAGAAAGCAAAAACGTAAAAAAATCAGATAGCAAATATTGATTTGTTTATGATAATATTGTTTTATGACATGAATCTATCTCCTTCTGTGTATCACTGTCAGTGTGTGTTCTTTCTATAATGGTAAAATGAACTTGGTAGGGATTTTATGATATTGCTAGTATTTGTATAATGATTCCTTGTTTTGTTTTTTTTAAGTTTGTGTATTATGATTCTTTTTCTTGTGTGTGTGTGTGTGTGTGTGTGTGTGTGTGTGAGTGTTATGTGCATGTGTGTGTGTGTGTGTGTGTGTGTGTTTCAGGCATCACAGATATTACATGCTCTGAGCCGACCAGAGGACAAAATCCGGGCTATCAGAATGCTGGAGTCGGTAAACACAGCTTGATACAAGACTTTTTGTCTTTGTGAATGCAGATCAAGACAACAGCAACACAAATCAAACTATGATTACTGATACCCTGTAACAATTACTGGAAGTATGGAAGATAAGTGATATCAAACATGAAACTTGGTTAATGATATGATTTTAGTTGATTGATAAAATTTACTTTTTGGTATTGAATGTAGCTCCATAAGGTAATTGACATCCTGGCTGCCATCTGCAACAAAATATGGCACATGGGCCAGTGGCCCATGTCATGGACCCAGTCACTTATCATCAGCCTCCCTTTGAAAGGAAATCTCCAACACTGCCCAGACTACCACACCATCAGACTGATCAGCATTGCTGGCAAAGTAATGCTCAAAATCATTCTGAACAAATTACAGCCACAAACCATTATTGCAAAGGAATTAACAGAGAAGTACCATTGAACAGATCTTCACTGTGTTGGTATAGTCAAGTAAGAAGATCCAATGGCCTTGTTAAAACAATCCCTTAAGGATGTTTTGAGGGGGGGGGGAAGTGGAGGGGAAGACAGACAGAAAAAGGGTGGAGTGACAACACTGCACAATGGACAGGGAAACCATGTGCAGTGACCCAGGCTTTGACACACAGATCACAATGGACAGGGAAACCATGTGCAGTGACCCAGGCTTTGACACACAGATCACAGATCACAATGGACAGGGAAACCATGTGCAGTGACCCAGGCTTTGACACACAGCCCACAGATCACAATGGACAGGGAAACCATGTGCAGTGACCCAGGCTTTGACACACAGATCACAGATCACAATGGACAGGGAAACCATGTGCAGTGACCCAGGCTTTGACACACAGCCCACAGATCACAATGGACAGGGAAACCATGTGCAGTGACCCAGGCTTTGACACACAGATCACAGATCACAATGGACAGGGAAACCATGTGCAGTGACCCAGGCTTTGACACACAGCCCACAGATCACAATGGACAGGGAAACCATGTGCAGTGACCCAGGCTTTGACACACAGATCACAGATCACAATGGACAGGGAAACCATGTGCAGTGACCCAGGCTTTGACACACAGATCACAGATCACAATGGACAGGGAAACCATGTGCAGTGACCCAGGCTTTGACACACAGCCCACAGATCACAATGGACAGGGAAACCATGTGCAGTGACCCAGGCTTTGACACACAGATCACAGATCACAATGGACAGGGAAACCATGTGCAGTGACCCAGGCTTTGACACACAGATCACAGATCACAATGGACAGGGAAACCATGTGCAGTGACCCAGGCTTTGACACACAGATCACAGATCACAATGGACAGGGAAACCATGTGCAGTGACCCAGGCTTTGACACACAGCCCACAGATGTGGAGGAATGTGGTGAACAGTTGTGTGCAGTGCCCCATACTCTTCGCAGAGTTGAGGGAGAAAAGAGGATTTGTGTGAATGGTACCTGACTCTGGTGGAGGAAGGTTAAAGGAATGGAAGAAGAAGATTGGGCCCTGTCTTCCTATGCCGTGCCTTTGACTGTTTAACCTTTTTTTTATCTTATGAATTTACTCATTAAGTAAACTTTCTTCCATACAAAAAAAGGCTATGGTAAAGGAACATGTTTTTGGAGGAAAACAGATAGCAATAGATTTGATAGACTTTTAGACTTGAGAACAAAGCTGGATTCATCTCCGTTTAAATCTCTCTCTCTCTGTCTCTCTCTCTCTCTCTCTCTCACACACACGGTGTTGTTTGTCAGGGTGCAAACAGTGAACTTGTTTGGCAGGCTCGCGTTCTCATGTGCGGACGCAAGTGATGGACTGTGCGACGATATCACAGGTTCGTGAAGAGAAGAAAAATTATACTGTTACCTTCTTGCCATCGTATAATTAAAAAAAGGAACACAACATAATGGAGTCATCTACAAATGAAGCATTCACACATTTACTTCAGATGATGGACTGGCGATTTAACCAAATGATACAAATGATGAATTCACATTCCCGGAACATTGGCAACACTCTCAGCTGCAGTCTGGAGCAACTACACAGTGCCATAGGGAACATTAATGCTGAGATCCATACGATGAAAAGGACATGTGAGAGAGATAGAGAGGAAGTGAAAAGAGTCACAGACGACATCGCAGTTCTGAACGAAGACTGGGAATTGTTCGATCAACGACTCAACAAGTTAGAAGAACTTGTTGATCTCAACGAAGTGGACTTGAAATGCTGTAACCTGAGGTTCATGGGAGTACCAGAAGGAGGTACCTACTCTTTTCCAACAGTTGATGTAATTGTCGACATCCTGAACCAATATTCCTGTGAGCGAAGCTGGTGTCACAGAGACATCAACAGGGCGTATAGAGTGGGAGAGTGGCGTGACTCTTCAGATCATCCGAGGCCTATTGTTGTGCAGATGCACAGGTGGCAGGACAAGATGGCAATTCTGCAAGATCAAGACCTGAGGGAAGCACTACGCGAAGACAACATCAGAGTGGCCTCAGAGCTGACCACGAGACAAAGAGGGATGGTTGACTTCCACACCAAGCAAGGGAAAAGAGCCTACTATTGGAAAGGCAAACTACAAGTGGTGGAAAAGCAAGAATATTT
This sequence comes from Babylonia areolata, assembly GCF_041734735.1. NCBI lineage: Eukaryota > Metazoa > Mollusca > Gastropoda > Neogastropoda > Buccinidae > Babylonia > Babylonia areolata. The sequence goes on from NC_134884.1 coordinate 48,724,759, forward strand.
TGGAGGCAATGATTATCCGGTGAGAGGCTCTGCTAACAGACGTTTTGATTACCGACAAGAAAGAGTGGCAGACTACCAAGATACGTGGTCAAGAGCTGAAGCTCACAAGGATGGCGGGCATTCTAATAACGGTGGAAAGCAATCTGGTGATGCTAGATTCAGACGAAGGTCAGCGGAGCCCCGTGTAGTTCCTGGCAACAAAACTTACAGCCAGGCTGTCAGGAGTGGACGTTCAACACAAGGGAATTCTGAACATGATTATTACACATCAAGAAACCACGCACGCTGGGAGAGACGGCAAGTACAAAACCCTTCAGAATGGGACAGGCGCAGAAGGCAGAACTCTATCTTTCGTGGTTCGTCGGGGGCAGAACACAGGAGAATAATTGTAAAGATTGGGGAGCAGAAGCGGACCTACTCACGGCCAAAGGAACAAACAAACAGACAAGTAATGACTGACCACAGTGGTGTCAGATTAGGAGTAAAAGCCAACGAGTACTCTGAACCACAGCATGAGACTACAACAACACGCACACGCGTATATCAGGTCAGTGACGTTAGAGATGCAGGGGAAGAGTCTCACGTCAACCAGCTATCGGACTGTAATACAGTACCGAATCCAGACCCACCATCTGGCGATGACGAGGAAGAGCAGGAGGACGACCCAGAAGTTTCCCATCAGTGTCCTACAACAGGTGACCTGTCACAAGTCCACAGAGAGTCACCGCCATCTTCAGTCAAAGATCGTCAGATAACTACGGAAGACCAGACAACGGGGCAGTTAGTGTCGACAGAAGTTCACGCAGCGGCACCAGAGTGGACGGCAGAATCAACAGGACCAGTCTGTGGGGCTGTCATTCCTCTCGGGCAGTCAGATGCAGTGGAGCACGGTCACACCCAGTGTGGAGAAGGCTCAGGGGATCAGCCTCTAGTGGACACTGAGCATGGACAGGTAAAGGCCAGGGTAGAAGACGCTGTCAAGGATGGCGTGTCGGACGTACACAGCCGTTTTCAGGCCAAGGTACAGACCAACGCAAAGGAACAGAGGCCATCCAGAATGTCAACACGGGCAGGAACCACCAAACAACGTTCAGGCAGCCAGGGCAATATCAAGGAGGCGTTCAAAAAGGCCAAAAACGGTGGTGGTTCTCATAGCAGTGATAGAGGCGGAGAAAGACAGGCAGCTTCTCCTGCGTGTCTTCGGGACAGCAAATAGGGGTCAGGCCGGGCATCAACTACCTCATGTGAACTAAAAAATACATGTCAAACTGCAAAACTGTCTGAACCTACTTTAAATGTAAATGTTAAGTCGAGTTGGTGCAATGATCCAAGCATGTGTCAAACCATCACATTTCTAAATTATAATGTTTGTGGGCTGATTGGGAAGTTGTCTAATCAAGATTTTGTAGATTATATAACCGCTTATGATTTCATTACATTGATTGAAACTTTTGTTACGGAAGATATCGATTCAACTATTTTTTAAAATTATGACTGTTTTATCTCCAAAGCGACAAAACTCACGAAGCAAGGGAGGCATTCAGGAGGAGTTATGGTGCTTGCGAACAAACGTTTTTCCAAATTCATCTCCCATATAAACACCGATGAAGATAATGTCATTGTATTAAGAATGTCTAAAGAATTGTTTGGGAGCGAATGTGATGTCATGTTTATTTCATCTTATATAAGACCATATGATTCCAATTACTGGAAAAACAATCACGGTGGATATGGTGTAGAAATAATTGATGAATGTATCATGTCTCTACACGAAACATATGGTAATTTTCATATTCTTCTCTCTGGAGACTTTAACGCTCGCACTGCAAACAAAAACTATGAGCCAACAGAGGACAATTTTGAGAAGGTAAGTAGCAGTGTTACACTGGATGATCACACATTTGCAAGAAAGTCTGATGATTTAGAAACGAATCTTTTTGGGAATCAGCTGGTTGATCTGTGTACGGTTACAGATTGTTTTATTGTGAACGGTATGGTACAGTGGAATTGTGACTCTGCATGTACATTTATGTCTAATAGTGGATCAAGTGTAATTGATTATTTTTTGATGTCCTGCAACTTATTGACTCAATTGTCAGATATGCAGTTAGTTGTAAAAGAACTTGTAGACTCTGATCATTTGCCAGTACAGCTGACATTGTTTACAGAGGTAAGAACTGATACAAATTCACAGAACAATATTAAAAGAAATGGATACAATACTATAGAGAAAATAGTTTGGGATGTAGACAAAGAAGACGAATACAAAGACAAACTTACAAACGAAGAGGGATGGACAAATCTGAATGAAGCCATAAACCAAATAGACAAGAATATTGACTTAGCACTGGCATTATTTAATCAGTACTTACTTGGAGCTGCTGAGTGTATGGTGAAAAACATGTCTCATAGGAAGAAGTCAAAAGGAGCAGAATGGTTTGATGAGGAATGCAGGCAGGCAAAGCGGGAATGTCGAAGACTGTTACGTTTATACCAAAAGCACAAACGCTTGGGACGTTGCACATGTCAGAACAAACGGATGACGTACATGGAAAATAAGAGTGAGTCATTTTGCAATTGTAAGTGTCCGGAAATGAGAATATTGTATGTGGAAAGTAGAAAAACATACAGAAAATTATTGAAAACCAAAAGGACGAGTTTCTGGCGTGAAACAGCAGAGAAACTGTGTAAAAATATGAAAAGTCTTCGATATTTTGGAATGATCTGAAAAGAATAGGACTAAAGAAAACATCATGCAACAGTGAAAATATAAGTATCCAGCAATGGTTTGAGCATTTCCAGACAGTATTCAGTTTTAATGAAGAGAGTACAGATAATCAAATAAACATAGAAAGTAATACCCAGGAAGAAGAAGAACATGCTTTAAATCAAGTAATCACACATCAGGAAGTAGAGAAATCCATTAAGAAAATAAAATGCGGAAAAGCCAGCGGAACCGATTGTGTTACAGGAGAAATGTTGAAAGCTGGTGGACACAATGTTATTAACTTTTTAACGATGCTATTTAAGCAGATTTTTGATAGTGGCGTATATCCCAAAGAGTGGGCCAAAGCTATAGTGGTACCAATTTTCAAAAAGGGTAATATGGATAATCCTGATAACTACAGGGGTGTATCTTTAATCAATGTTACTTGCAAATGTTTTACTTCAATTTTGAATGAACGATTATATGCCTGGTTGGAGAAAAACAATGTAATTGTTGAAAACCAGGCTGGGTTTAGACAAGACTATTCAACAATCGATCACATATTCAATCTGTATTCAATTGCCCAGAAAATATTAAGTAGCAATGGTCGAAAACTGTATGTGGCTTTTGTTGACTTTAAAAAGGCGTTCGATTCTGTCCATCATAACAAATTGTTACAAACATTGCACAAGGAGGGGATAAAAGGGAATTTTTTTTGTTGCCTTCAGTCTATGTATGATTCTCTCATTTCATGTGTTCGTTCGAATGGAGAATACTCCGAGTTTTTTGATTGCCCTGTAGGTGTAAGACAGGTTTGCGGGTTAAGTCCCACGCTTTTCTCACTTTTTATTAATGAGTTAGCCAATTATATAAATGATACTGGGGTTCATGGTGTACAGTTACTTCCCACTTTTATTGAAGTTTTCATTCTACTTTTTGCTGATGACGTAGCTTTAATTGCAACTACACCAGGTGGATTACAGACACAACTTAACTCTTTGAAAATATGCTGTGATAGCTTGAGGTTAAATGTTAATAGAAGTAAGACTAAGATAATAGTGTTCAGAAAGGGGGGATATCTGGGTAAAAAAGAAAAATGGTTTTTTGGAGGTGTGGAAATTGAGGTGGTAAACACCTACTCTTACCTAGGATTCACATTCACAACAATGTTGAGTGCTAATGTAGGCACAGGGCATCTAGTAACAAAAGCAAAAAAAGCACTTTACCTTCTATGCAGAGCATTTAACAATTGTAAAGAGATGTCCCGAGAAGTCTTTTTCAAAATATTTGACTCCAAAATTCAGTCTATTCTATTGTACTCAGCAGAGATTTGGGGGCTGCAACGTTTAGATAGCGTCGAAAAAATACATTTATTAGCTTGCAAAAGATTTCTCGGTGTTCCCCTCAAAACACCCAACAAACTAGTATACTCAGAATTAGGCAGATACCCATTATATGTTAACTCATACACGAAAGCCGTAAAATATTGGTTCAGATTATTAGAAATGAATTTAGATAGATTACCTAAACAGGCGTATCTTATGCTAGTAAACTTAGATGGGAACGGTAAAAGGTGTTGGGTAACAGGAATTAGAGAAATTTTGTGTAAAACTGGATTCAATTATGTGTGGTTGAATCAAGGAGTTGATAATATGCAGATGTTTATATTACAGTTCAAACAGAGACTGATTGATATGTATGTGCAAGAATGGTCGGCATCTGTCAGAGATAAGGAAAGATACGCTTTATATTCATCCATGCAAGATGGTTTCAGAACTGGACTTTATTTTGTACATTTGGATATTTATTGCCTCAGAGTCGCTTTGACACAAATAAGACTTGGAGTCTTGCCGCTAAATAAGAACTATGAAAGATACTCTGAAAATCCGGTTGCAAGGTTTTGCCCATTTTGTAAAGGTGTGAATGAGGATGAATATCATTTTATATATGCATGCCCTTTGTATGTTGATCTCAGAAAAAAGTTTCTTGGTTTGTATGTCAATGTTCAGATTAACATTCTGCTGGACGGTGTAGATAAACATCGATCTCGTTCTGTAGCAAAATATATTTTTCATTCAATTAAGCGCAGACAAGAAGCGATAACTAATCAATGAAGAAGAACATTTCTAGATATGTGTGTGATAGAAAATGTCGTATGAAAATCCATTTCAGTAAAATGATGACTATTTATACCAATCCTGTACAAAATCGTTGTTGTTACATGCAACTTCAGAGTATTGGATAATTTCTAATATTCATAGAAATGTCAACGGAATGCTATTGTCAGCACGTCCCCCTTCCCAGCATCCCAATGCAATGATGCCTATGGCCTGAATGCAATAAAACATTCATTCATTCATTCATTCTCTCACACACACACACACACACACACACACACACACACACACACACACAGAGCTTTCCTGCACAAAATGGGATGTTACAGTTAGCAAAAACAACATTTTCACATTCATGTTGAAAAAATCAGTTGCATGTTTGAGTAGCACATGACTTGACAAGCTGTTCTGTGAGGGATGATTCTACAGGACAGCACCACCCTTCGTGTTGTTCTTTGACAATGCTGTTTTTGCCATGGGTTCTTTTACCTTTGCTGAATGTGTGCTGCACACAGGACCATTGGTTTATCATCTGGTCAGGAAGCCCAGCACCCACACCACAAGAGGTCTTGTCAGTGGGTCCTTGCCTGAGCTGAACTGAAGAGCCCTGCTCACTATCACATACATCATGCACAAGGTGTTTGTGTGCTGTGTGTTTGACTGAATGCTGTGGTAAAGTGCTTTGAGAGGTCAATAAAACCAGATATAAAATTAATGTAGTTATTTTTGTCATGTCTTGGCTTTACAAACTGTGATTTAGGAAGGGTATGTTCATGTCTGCTGTAAGCTGGCTGGTGGCTGACAGAGGAAGGGGATGTTCATGTCTGCTGTAGGCTGGCTGGTGGCTGACAGAGGAAGGGGATGTTCATGTCTGCTGTAGGCTGGCTGGTGGCTGACAGAGGAAGGGGATGTTCATGTCTGCTGTAAGCTGGCTGGTGGCTGACAGAGGAAGGGGATGTTCATGTCTGCTGTAAGCTGGCTGGTGGCTGACAGAGGAAGGGGATGTTCATGTCTGCTGTAGGCTGGCTGGTGGCTGACAGAGGAAGGGGATGTTCATGTCTGCTGTAGGCTGGCTGGTGGCTGACAGAGGAAGGGGATGTTCTTGTCTGCTGTAAGCTGGCTGGTGGCTGACAGAGGAAGGGGATGTTCATGTCTGCTGTAGGCTGGCTGGTGGCTGACAGAGGAAGGGGATGTTCTTGTCTGCTGTAGGCTGGCTGGTGGCTGACAGAGGAAGGGGATGTTCTTGTCTGCTGTAGGCTGGCTGGTGGCTGACAGGCCAGTTCGGGACAGGCAGGTCTTGAAAGGGAAGGTCTGACTTGGGTCGGTTGCTATGACATCCTGGGTTTTCCTCCTTTTCCTTTTTTCCTCCAAGCAGGATCATCGAGTCTCCTTGTGTGAGGTGACGGCTTGGCAGATGGTGTGTCACCAGGTCGCACAATGTGCGGCTAGAGTGGACCTCTGTCGGTGGTCAACGTGACAGGTACAAGGGATTTCTTCAAAGTCCGTGTACCTCTTTCTGGGCAGCTGTCTGTCAGGGCGGCCAGTGGAGAGTTCCCCATACAGCAGGCACGGGTTCTCCATCCTGGACACATGGCCAGCCCAGCCCAGCACAGTTGTGTCTTTGCACCATGACCTCAGTGCTGGTGAGGACCCCGCTGTTGGAGTTCAGGCTTATGACCTCATTGCTGGTGAGGACCCCGCTGTTGGTGTTCAGGCTTCAGTTCATGTCGAGGATGGTGCCCAGGCTGTGTTGATGGAAACAGTCAAAAAGTCACAGGTGACAACAATAAATGACCCACCACTTAACGCTGTAGAAGAGAGTGGTTACAGCGACAGCTCTCTACACGCCAGTCTTTCTGCCTTTTTTTCATATGCCTGTTGTTCCAGACTCATCTGTAGAGTGCTAAAAGTGCTGTTTACCTTTGTTTTCCTTTGCAATTCTGTTTTAATTTTTTTGTAGATTTTGGCATCGGATGGTGTTATTAGTATTTTTTTTAAGGTACTCCCGAAAATGGAGTGTGACTGCCTACATGGCGGGATAAAACCGGTCATACATGTAAAAGCCCACTCGTGTGCATATGCGTGAACGTGGGAGTTGCAGCCCATGACCGAAGAAGAGGAAGATTGTTAAGGTTACCCATGCTTAGTTTCATGCAAATAATATTTCATAACACTCTAAATTTCTTGGAGAAAAGAAAGAATGACAAGTCATTTCCTATGAGCAGAAGACAGAAATGTGTGCAGCATTCAGTATTCTGATTTGATCAAATTGGCTGACCTGTGCTGAATGTTGTGGCCATGTTACGCTGAATGAAACCTTGGTGTTACAGCGTCTCTGCCGTATGACCTGCCGTGATGGACGGGATATCCTGACAGCTTTCAACATCCACAATGATCGGCTGATTGCTTTGGACACTTTGAAAAGGTCATTGGAACAGTGCTTTATATCTTTCCCAAATGATCGTGTGTCTGTTTCATATTGATATAGTGTGTTTATGTGTTTGTGTGTGTGTGTGTGTGTGTGTGTGTGTGTGTGTGCAAGTGTTTGCTTACTTTCCCACCCCCATGACAGTAGATTCAAGTGATTCTTAAAGCAAGTATGTTGAATATCATCTGTAGAAAATAAAAAAGGTGATTTTGGATTTAAAGGCATGCATCATGCATATACAGACTCCACATCATTTTGATATCACTACGGATTACATCACTCGTAGACAGTCACGCACATCCTCTTCAACTTGTGTGTTCTAAGTGTGAGTGGAGGCAAGTCAGTCACACACACGGCATTGCATGCAAAACTGCTTCTTCCGCAGTGCATATCATTTTGTGTTTTCACAGCTCTGTAGGATTTAGCTCATAACTGGTCAGATCCAAATACACTACACATCTGCTAGGAAGATGCCCAGTTAGCAGCATAACCCAACGCACTAGTCAGGATTTGAGTGCATGCATATATATATATATATATATATATGTGTGTGTGTGTTTATCTATCAGAGTGGCTTCTCTGGGTTTGACAGAATTTGCCAGAGGACAATACTTATGTTGCCATGGGTTCTTTTTCAGTGTGCTACGTGCATGTTGCACACGGAACTTGGGGTTTTTCTCATCTGAATGACCAGACGCTCAGTTTGATTTTCCTGTCAAACTTGGGAGAAAGAGTGAGACCAGGATTCGAACCCAGACCCTCATAGACATTGATTGACAGATACAGGATATATATATATATATTTCTGCCCCATCATCTGCACCATTTCAGTGGCATTACTCCCACACCGCTCATTTAGATTCCCCCATACACGGCCACACCCGGGGTCGTCCATCACAGTTCCAGCGTCGGCATTCTGCAGGGAACCATCGATGTTAAGTCGCCAGGAGGCCACACACCAGAGGAGACCCTGCACTGCTGCTGAGTCACTTCGGTGGTGTTTATTGGTGCCTGTTCTGATTCAACGTACTTAGGACACCACCTACTAAGCCCCTTACTAACGACAATAATGGCTTAGTTGCAGAGCCAGACTGAGTGAGTGCCCCTCCCTCAAACAGCAGTCCCCCATGAATCTGCCGACACTGAAGACACTGAAGACACTGACAGGACTCACCCCAACCACAGAAGTGGAGGAGTATCAAAACTGAGGTCACCATTAGAGCAGGGTATGAAAGGCCACAGACTTTGAGACTGTTTTTTTTTTTTTTTTTTTTGGCTCCCCCATCATCTAAGCTGTTTCAGTGGCATTACTCCCACGCCGCTCATTTAGATTCCCCCATACACGGCCACACCCGGGTTCGTCCGTCGCAGTTCCAGCGTCGGCAGTCCACAGGGAACCATCGATGTTAGGTCGCCTGGAGGCCACACATCAGAGGAGACCCTGCACTGCTGCTGAGTCACTTCGGTGGTGTTCAGTGGTGCCTGTTCTGTTTTAACGTACTTAGGACACCACCTACTAAGCCCCCTACTAACGACAATAATGGCTTAGTCGCGGAGCCAGACTGAGTGAGCGTCTCTCCCAGAGTGGAGACCGCCACCACGTCCCTCAAACAACAGCCCCCCATGAATCTGCCGACACTGACGACATTGACAGGACTCACCCGAAGCACGGAAGTGGAGGGGTATCAAAACTGAGGTCACCATGAGAGCAGGGCATGAAAGGCCACAGACTTTGAGACTATTTTGTTTGATATTGATGATGATGAAGGAGGAGGAGGAGGATGATTATGATGACGATGTTGCTATGGAGGTCCATTCTGGTTTGGGACTGCGTGACAAGGCTGTACTCTACGCTTCCTGTCATAATGATATCCCGGTGTTAACCAGGCCCGAGAGATAGACACTTGCATTGTTGGTCAGGTAATTAGAGCAACACCCAAATATGCATCCTTGAAGTGGATGACACTCGACTGTGTGGTCCCAGTCTCCCCATTTAAGTCCACAGCACACTCAACTCTGGGTAGGAGCCGGCCACGGGTCGAAAAACCCACCTCCGCTGGGATTCGAACACGCATCCTCCCAGCCGTCAGTCTGCGACACTAACCACTTCGCCGCGGCTGGTGTGTGTGTGTGTGTGTGTGGATAAATCAGCAGAGCAGAGACTGTATCAATTCTTTCAACATGGGTCCATCAGTATTGTGGGAATTGTGGAAAAGCTGTCAAAGAAGGCATTCCTGGTTGGACAGGCCCTGTATACAGCCTGGAAACTTGCTACGTCAGAGGACCAATTTGGCAACAAGAGCAATAATTGATCTTCATGTCATGATAAAGTTAACAAGGAATGCCTTGGCAAGCAATTGTAACTCACGTGTGAAAACTGTCTGCATGTAGTTAATGGATAGATGTGATAGGGGTGAGGGAACTACCCCCATGTAGTTAATGGATTAATGTGCTAGGGGTGAAGAAACTGTCTGCATGTAGTTAATGGATTAATGTGGTAGGGGTGAGGAAACTACCCCCATGTAGTTAATGGATTAATGTGGTAGGGGTGAGGAAACTGTCTGCATGTAGTTAATGGATTAATGTGGTAGAGGTGAGGAAACTACCCCCATGTAGTTAATGGATTAATGTGGTAGAGGTGAAGAAACTGTATGCATGTAGTTAATGGATTAATGTGGTAGGGGTGAGGAAACTGTCTGCATGTAGTTAATGGATTAATGTGATAGGGATGAGGAAACTGTCTGCATGTAGTTAATGGATTAATGTGGTAGAGGTGAGGAAACTTCCCCCATGTAGTTAATGGATTAATGTAGTAGTTGTGAAGAAACTGTCTGCATGTAGTTAATGAATTAATGTGGTAGAGGTGAGGAAACTACCCCCGTGTAGTTAATGGATTAATGTGTTAGGGGTGAAGAAACTGTCTGCATGTAGTTAATGGATTAACCTCTTGACTGCGCTGTTGACGTACGGCGTATGTCATGAAATGTCGCTCAGCAATGCTGTATTGACGTGCGCCGTACGTCATGTTACAACGTTCTATGTTTCGAGTCCCGCATTACAGAAAATACAGTCTGCTAACCATTAAATTAGCTCCCCTGAGAGCTCTTTTTCTCCTGAGTTCCATAGGCTAAAATTATTCATTGGATTGTCATATTTATGGCGAAAGTTTTGCAAGTTTGTACGAAGCTCAAGTTGTGTTTGCAAAGCCATGGCTGAACGCAGACAAACCCAAACACTTGCACTTGTATTGAAAGAATTCTTTCGCGATGCAAACAGTAGAGATGAAGATTGTGGACTGAATGAGACAGAACTGCGTGAAGTTGATGCCGAAGACGCTGATTTTGACAGTGGAGGGGGGTGGGAGGTGGCGTTGTTTGACGAAACTGAAGACAGACAAGCTCAGCTGATTCAAGATGCAGGTGGGTGTTTTCGAGGTTTGTCAGTTTATTATTTGCTCTCCGTTTGTTGTAACAATGAATATGACTGCATTGTGTGTGTTTTGAATGTGTTAGCTATGGTAAGTGGCTTCGTCAGTCACTGATCAGTGTGTGTGACTGAGAGAGAGTCAGTCACGTGGGTACTGTGTCTGACCATCACAGCCCAGGGGGGCGTGGCTTGCTGGCTGGCTCATTGTTGATGACAGCGTGTGTCGCTCGCCTGCAGCTTTCTGTGTGTTCGTTCCTGAGTGTGTATTGGTTTGTTGTTGTTATTGTTGTTGTTGTTGTGTGTGTGTGTGTGAGAGAGAGAGAGAGAGTGAGGTGGGGTGGGGGTGGGGGGGTGGGGAAGAGATGATGTTTATAAAACTGAAATCAGAGAATGATATACAGAACTGTATGCCTAAATTACTTTGTAAATGCAACACTTGTAGAAGTGTGTGTGTGTGTGTGTGTGTGTGTGTGTGTGTGTTGTCATTTTGTTTTGTATGAGAGAGAGAATGAAGGGGGTGTGGCATACCATGAACCAGTTTCAGTGTGTGTGTGTTTTGGGGGTTTGGGGTGGGGGGTGGGGTAGGTATGTGTGTGTTTGTATTTCAGCTTCTGAAAACAATCAGAAATAAAATGGTACCATTTCATGATCTTTTTATATGTAAAAAACCAAAAAAAAACAAAACAAAAAAAAAAACCCAAACCCAACAGACTTAGTCTTTTATGCAATGTGTTTCAGGTATGCAGCATGCTGATGATCATGATGTTCATCCTGGACTATCTGGAGTTGACAACTTGCCACAAACCTACAACTGAAGACCAGCAGCAGCAAGACCAAAAGGCAGTAAACAAGCCTCCAGCAATTCTGGATTACAACAAAAAACATGGGTGCCATGGACCATCATGACCAACAGCTGCAGCCCTACGATGTCACAGGAAAACCTTTAAGTGGTACAAATAGCTGTGTGTGCATTTTCTACAAATTGCCATGCTGAATGCACACATCCTCTACAAAAAAGCAGGCAACAGCAGTACACTCCTGGACTTCAGAAGGATGTAATTAGTGCCATGATTTTTGGTGACCAAGACACTGCTAAAGATGACCACGCTGTTTGTCTTGTGTGGACGACACTTCATCCCACCTACCCCACAGAAGGCCTGGCCACAAAGGAGGTGCAGTCTGCTGGAAGAAAGGACAAAGAAAGGGTGTGGGGTTCTACTGCCCAGACTGCCCCAGCAAACCAGCACTGTGTCTTGAAGACTGTTTCTGCAAGTACCCCACACAGCGTTTTTACTGGCGGTAGATCCTGGGTGAGTACATCCTTTTCATTCTTTGTGTGGACTGTGTTGGAGTCTTATGCACCTGGACACTGTTGCTCAGCCTTGACAGTGTGTGTGGTTGATCACAATAGTCACAAGAAAGACAGGTTGATAACCTGGTTGATATTATAGCACCTACATGATGGAATGACAGTCCCAGTTTTTTTTATTAATGCATTTGATGGAATTTTTCTGTCAGATTGACTCATTATTTGAACATGTGAGTATCAAAAACAAAATCTTGGTTCATTTTCCTTTCATTTGATATATACTTTTATGCACTTATCTTCAGTACTTTTTGAAATATAAGCAAATTAAAATCATTGGCGTGTTTTTCTTGTTTTTCTGAAAATTTTCTCAGCATAGGCCATAGCAAAACGTACTAGCAGTGAAGGGGTTAATGTGGTAGGGGTGAAGAAACTGCCTGCATGTAGTTAATGGATTAATGTGGTAGGGGTGAGGAAACTACCCCCATGTAGTTAATGGATTAATGTGGTAGAGGTGAGGAAACTTCCCCCGTGTAGTTAATGGATTAATGTGGTAGGGGTGAGGAAACTGTCTGCATGTAGTTAATGGATTAATGTGGTAGGGATGAGGAAACTGTCTGCATGTAGTTAATGGATTAATGTAGGGGTGAGGAAACTGCGAATAGATACTGGATTAGTCCGGTAGGGATGAAAACATTGCCTGCATGTAGTTAATGGATTAATGTGGTAGGGGTGAGGAAACTCTGCATGTAGTTAATGGGTTAATGTGGTAGGGGTGAGGAAACTGCATGTAGTTAATAGATCTGCATGTAGTTAATGGATTAATGTGGTAGGGATGAGGAAACTGTCTTCTGTAGTTCATGGATTAATGTAGGTTGAGGAAACTGTTTGTAGTTAATGGATTAATTTGGGGTGAGGAAACTGCCTTCATGTAGTTAATGGATTAATGTGGCAGGGGTGAGGAAACTACCCCCATGTAGTTAACGGATTAATGTAGGGGTGAGGAAACTGCATGTAGTTAATGGATTAATGTAGGGGTGAGGAAACTGCCTGCATGTAGTGTATGGATTAATATGGTAGTGGAAAAGCATTTTCAGGGGACTCACTCAGTGTGTGTGTGTTGTGGCAGAACCAGTTCAGTGTTGGAGTCACTCTGTGTGTGTGCGTTGTGGCAGAACCAGTTCAGTGTTGGACTCACTCAGTGTGTGTGTGTTGTGGCAGAACCAGTTCAGTGTTGGACTCACTCAGTGTGTGTGTGTGTTGTGGCAGAACCAGTTCAGTGTTGGACTCACTCAGTGTGTGTGCGTTGTGGCAGAACCAGTTCAGTGTTGGACTCACTCAGTGTGTGTGTGTGTTGTGGCAGAACCAGTTCAGTGTTGGACTCACTCAGTGTGTGTGTGTGTTGTGGCAGAACCAGTTCAGGGTTGGACTCACTCAGTGTGTGTGTGTTGTGGCAGAACCAGTTCAGTGTTGGACTCACTCAGTGTGTGTGTGTTTTGTGGCAGAACCAGTTCAGTGTTGGACTCACTCAGTGTGTGTGTGTGTTGTGGCAGAACCAGTTCAGTGTTGGACTCACTCAGTGTGTGTGTGTGTTGTGGCAGAACCAGTTCAGTGTTGGACTCACTCAGTGTGTGTGTGTGTTGTGGCAGAACCAGTTCAGTGTTGGACTCACTCAGTGTGTGTGTGTTTTGTGGCAGAACCAGTTCAGTGTTGGACTCACTCAGTGTGTGTGTGTTTTGTGGCAGAACCAGTTCAGTGTTGGACTCACTCAGTGTGTGTGTGCATTGTGGCAGAACCAGTTCAGTGTTGGACTCACTCAGTCAGTGTGTGTGTGTGTTGTGACAGAACCAGTTCAGTGTTGGACTCACTCAGTGTGTGTGTGCGTTGTGGCAGAACCAGTTCAGTGTTGGACTCACTCAGTCAGTGTGTGTGTGTGTTGTGACAGAACCAGTTCAGTGTTGGACTCACTCAGTCAGTGTGTGTGTGTGCGTTGTGGCAGAACCAGTTCAGTGTTGGACTCACTCAGTCAGTGTGTGTGCGTTGTGGCAGAACCAGTTCAGTGTTGGACTCACTCAGTCAGTGTGTGTGTTGTGGCAGAACCAGTTCATTGTTGGACTCAGTCAGTATGTGTGCGTTGTGGCAGAACTAGTTCAGTGTTGAACTCAGTCAGTGTGTGTGTGCGTTGTGGCAGAACCAGTTCAGTGTTGAACTCAGTCAGTGTGTGTGCGTTGTGGCAGAACCAGTTCAGTGTTGAACTCAGTCAGTATGTGTGCGTTGTGGCAGAACCAGTTCAGTGTTGGACTTGTGATCCAGTGTTGACCAGTGATCAGTTGGATCAGATCAGCATGGTGGCATGTCCTTGGAAAGGGCACTTTACTCCAGTTGACCTCACTTCTCCCGGGACCTGTTGTAGAAGGTGATGATGGTGGAAGGAGAGGACGTGCTGCACCTCCCTGTGCCCAGCTCAAGACACGCTGGGTGTGACAGCACGGCACTGATGACCATCAGAGGCTAGGGGACCTTTAACCTCTGACCTGAACCTTGAAGTGTGTGTGCAGGGTGTTGATGGATTATCTAACAGTGGTGGGGGAAGAGTACATACTGACCACCTTCCCCTTTGAGGGGGACAAGAAAATGGCCAAGGACATTCTGGGAACAGTGAGTACTGGGATCTTTCATTTCACACCTCGTGCTTGGCTGTGTACTTGGGGCTATGTGCCTGCATTCTTGTAGATATACATACATACATACATACATATATATATATATGTGTGTGTGTGTGTGTGAGGGTTTGCACACATGAATGTGGGAGAATGTATGAGTGCATGTGTGAGAGGGTGTATGTCTAAATACATGTGTATTCCACGTGTGCTTGCATGTGTGTTTATGTGAGATTCTCTCTCTCTCTCTCTCTCTCTCTCTCTATATATATATATATATATACACACACACATATACAGTATCCCACATATTGAAATACAGGAAGCAGTGGGACACTACTTACAGAACCAGCCAAAAGGAGACATACCACCAATGGAACTGCTTCTGAAGATAATGTCACATGTCTTAGAAAACAGCGCCTTCCACTTTGACGGCCAGTACTTTCTCCAAACATTCGGAACAGCCATGGGCACCCCATGCCCCCCCCCCCCCCCCCTGGGCCCCCCCCTCCCACTGTGGCATGTCTGTTTATGGGATGGTTGGAGCAACGTCTGCTTGCAGACAGCCCTGTACACGTTTGTGAGATGTGGAGACTGTTCATTGACGGTATGTTTGTGTTGTGGGCCGGCACTGAGGAAGATCTGCAGAAGTTCACACATCACTTGAACAGCTACCACAACACCATCACATTCACTATTTTATTTCATTCACTTGTTTCTTTTCTTTTCTTTTATCTTATTCAGTTTTTTTATTTCATCATTTTTCATTGATGTAAAATTCAACCCTTTCCCTTTCTTCCCCCTCATTAGTACATTTCTCAAATGCCTCTCTTTTTGTAATACAAGCCATTGTTTTCAACGATTTCATTGTTTATAATGGTAACCTCCCCAGCCCCACTACCCCCCGTCTTTTCTTTAGTTTTCACATTTTATTCATTTGATATTATTATCATTATCTTTTCTTTTCTTTTTTTTTTAACCTAATTTCTTTTTCTCCCCCCCCCCCCTTTTTTTCTCTAGATATTTATTTTCTTTATTTATTATATATGATTGATTTTTTATTTCATTTTTTATTCTTGTTATTATTAATTATCGTTTTATTTTTTATGAAACCCCTCCCTTTTTTTTTCCTTTTTTTTTTCAACTACTTTTAATTGAGTTATTCAGTAAGTTAGGTTTTAAGGAACTTATTTTTTGATAGTAGAAGAAAATAGACAATTGCAGTTCTTTAGGCTTTGGGCGAAACCTGGCAGCAGTGAATCTGCATCACAACATGTGCGTCATGGTGTGCCTAGGACATAATAACTGCGTAAGAGTGACCCTGGTAACATGTAAACAACTTATCCCTTGAGGAAGGAACGTGATTGTTCCGAAAATTTGGAATATGTGTCAGATTGATGATTGTTTTTCTCTTTTCTTTTCTCTGTCTCTGTTTCTCTGTCTCTCAGATTGATGATTGTTTTTCTCTTTTCTTTTCTCTGTCTCTGTTTGTCTGTCTCTCAGATTGATGATTGTTTTTCCCTTTTCTTTTCTCTGTCTCTGTTATATTTATATGTAAAGATTGTGTGGTGTACTGTATGTATATGTATGTGCTAGTTGTCCATTCTGCACAGTTATTGGCCTCTATATTTCCCAGTACTACCAGAATCTGAACAGCTATATTTATATGTAAAGATTGTGTGGTGTACTGTATGTATATGTATGTGCTAGTTGTCCATTCTGCACAGTTATTGGCCTCTATATTTCCCAGTACTACCAGAATCTGAACAGCTATATTTATATGTAAAGATTGTGTGGTGTACTGTATGTATATGTATGTGCTAGTTGTCCATTCTGCACAGTTATTGGCCTCTATATTTCCCAGTACTACCAGAATCTGAACAGCTATATTTATATGTAAAGATTGTGTGGTGTACTGTATGTATATGTATGTGCTAGTTGTCCATTCTGCACAGTTATTGGCCTCTATATTTCCCAATACTACCAGAATCTGAGCAGCTATATTTATATGTAAAGATTGTGTGGTGTACTGTATGTATATATATGTGCTAGTTGTCCATTCTGCACAGTTATTGGCCTCTATATTTCCCAATACTACCAGAATCTGAGCAGCTATATTTATATGTAAAGATTGTGTGGTGTACTGTATGTATATATATGTGCACTAGTTGTCCATTCTGCACAGTTATTGGCCTGTATCAGTATATGGCTCTTTTATGATTTTTTGTAATCTGGGGATGATAAATTTAGTGGAAGGGCTGACATTCTCAGCACAGCCTTGTTGTATTTGCCTTAAAGCCTGAACCGGACTATAAATGGCGGGCGATTTGAATCAAGCCAGTTTCTCACCAGAGTCTGACACTGTGACGTCGGTGAAGGTTTATTCAAAATAAAAGCCTAATAAAGCTACGGTTTGGCTTCATTTATGGCAGAGAGCGAGATTTGCCTAGCAGCTTCCAATCTAGACCTGAATTGACTTTGGAAAGTACAAAATGTGTCAGCTACACGTAATACAAAATTTGAATGCAGAGAAAAGGGGCGGAGCTAGAGCCGTTTGTGTTTGCGCTAGACGTGTCTGTCAGATAAAAATAGCACCAGCACGTGGTACTGTCCGGTGAGAATTGGAAAGCATGCAGACAGCCCCTCGACGTTGGCAACCGTAAACGACCACATTGTTTGTAAAACATGCAAACGGAGAGAAATATGACGATCTACTAACCTTTCACCACCACATGTGACCCATGTAGGGAAGGTCGTCTGGATTTGGATACAAGTCCTGGATAGGCTCTAGTGCGCATGCGCAACCGAAACCTTGCTCTCGGGAGTTAAGACTTTAAGGATAAAGGAGCTTCATGGTTAAAATGAGGTGTCATCAGGTATGTGGGTTTTTTTTCTGTTTTTTTTGTTGTTGTTTTTTCGATGTGAGTTTTGTGTTGATGTTTTTTTTGTACAGTTGAGCTGTCCTGATGTGGGTCTGTGTGGCTGAATGGACTGATCAACAGTGTCATTGTCCATGTTTTTTGTACAGTTGTCCTGATGTGGGTGTGTGTGGCTGAATGGACTGATCAACAGTGTCATTGTCCATGTTTTTTGTACAGTTGTCCTGATGTGGGTCTGTGTGGCTGAATGGACCGATCAACAGTGTCATTGTCCATGTTTTTTGTACAGTTGTCCTGATGTGGGTCTGTGTGGCTGAATGGACCGATCAACAGTGTCATTGTCCATGTTTTTTGTACAGTTGTCCTGATGTGGGTCTGTGTGGCTGAATGGACCGATCAACAGTGTCATTGTCCATGTTTTTTGTACAGTTGTCCTGATGTGGGTCTGTGTGGCTGAATGGACCGATCAACAGTGTCATTGTCCATGTTTTTTGTACAGCTGTCCTGATGTGGGTCTGTGTGGCTGAATGGACCGATCAACAGTGTCATTGTCCATGTTTTTTGTACAGTTGAGCTGTCCTGATGTGGGTCTGTGTGGCTGAATGGACTGATCAACAGTGTCATTGTCCATGTTTTTTGTACAGTTGAGCTGTCCTGATGTGGGTGTGTGTGGCTGAATGGACTGATCAACAGTGTCATTGTCCATGTTTTTTGTACAGTTGTCCTGATGTGGGTCTGTGTGGCTGAATGGACCGATCAACAGTGTCATTGTCCATGTTTTTTGTACAGCTGTCCTGATGTGGGTGTGTGTGGCTGAATGGACTGATCAACAGTGTCATTGTCCATGTTTTTTGTACAGTTGTCCTGATGTGGGTCTGTGTGGCTGAATGGACTGATCAACAGTGTCATTGTCCATGTTTTTTGTACAGTTGTCCTGATGTGGGTCTGTGTGGCTGAATGGACTGATCAACAGTGTCATTGTCCATGTTTTTTGTACAGCTGTCCTGATGTGGGTCTGTGTGGCTGAATGGACCGATCAACAGTGTCATTGTCCATGTTTTTTGTACAGTTGTCCTGATGTGGGTCTGTGTGGCTGAATGGACCGATCAACAGTGTCATTGTCCATGTTTTTTGTACAGTTGTCCTGATGTGGGTCTGTGTGGCTGAATGGACTGATCAACAGTGTCATTGTCCATGTTTTTTGTACAGTTGTCCTGATGTGGGTCTGTGTGGCTGAATGGACTGATCAACAGTGTCATTGTCCATGTTTTTTGTACAGTTGTCCTGATGTGGGTCTGTGTGGCTGAATGGACTGATCAACAGTGTCATTGTCCATGTTTTTTGTACAGTTGAGCTGTCCTGATGTGGGTGTGTGTGGCTGAATGGACTGATCAACAGTGTCATTGTCCATGTTTTTTGTACAGTTGTCCTGATGTGGGTCTGTGTGGCTGAATGGACCGATCAACAGTGTCATTGTCCATGTTTTTTGTACAGTTGAGCTGTCCTGATGTGGGTGTGTGTGGCTGAATGGACCGATCAACAGTGTCATTGTCCATGTTTTTTGTACAGTTGTCCTGATGTGGGTCTGTGTGGCTGAATGGACTGATCAACAGTGTCATTGTCCATGTTTTTTGTACAGCTGTCCTGATGTGGGTCTGTGTGGCTGAATGGACTGATCAACAGTGTCATTGTCCATGTTTTTTGTACAGTTGAGCTGTCCTGATGTGGGTGTGTGTGGCTGAATGGACCGATCAACAGTGTCATTGTCCATGTTTTTTGTACAGTTGTCCTGATGTGGGTCTGTGTGGCTGAATGGACTGATCAACAGTGTCATTGTCCATGTTTTTTGTACAGTTGTCCTGATGTGGGTCTGTGTGGCTGAATGGACTGATCAACAGTGTCATTGTCCATGTTTTTTGTACAGTTGTCCTGATGTGGGTCTGTGTGGCTGAATGGACTGATCAACAGTGTCATTGTCCATGTTTTTTGTACAGTTGTCCTGATGTGGGTCTGTGTGGCTGAATGGACCGATCAACAGTGTCATTGTCCATGTTTTTTGTACAGTTGTCCTGATGTGGGTCTGTATGGCTGAATGGACTGATCAACAGTGTCATTGTCCATGTTTTTTGTACAGCTGTCCTGATGTGGGTCTGTGTGGCTGAATGGACCAGATCAACAGTGTCATTGTCCATGTTTTTTGTACAGTTGAGCTGTCCTGGTGTGGGTCTGTGTGGCTGAATGGACCGATCAACAGTGTCATTGTCCATGTTTTTTGTACAGTTGTCCTGATGTGGGTGTGTGTGGCTGAATGGACTGATCAACAGTGTCATTGTCCATGTTTGTGGTACAGTTGTCCTGATGTGGGTGTGTGTGGCTGAATGGACTGATCAACAGTGTCATTGTCCATGTTTTTTGTACAGCTGTCCTGATGTGGGTCTGTGTGGCTGAATGGACCGATCAACAGTGTCATTGTCCATGTTTTTTGTACAGTTGTCCTGATGTGGGTCTGTGTGGCTGAATGGACCGATCAACAGTGTCATTGTCCATGTTTTTTGTACAGTTGAGCTGTCCTGATGTGGGTCTGTGTGGCTGAATGGACTGATCAACAGTGTCATTGTCCATGTTTTTTGTACAGCTGTCCTGATGTGGGTCTGTGTGGCTGAATGGACTGATCAACAGTGTCATTGTCCATGTTTTTTGTACAGTTGTCCTGATGTGGGTCTGTGTGGCTGAATGGACCGATCAACAGTGTCATTGTCCATGTTTTTTGTACAGCTGTCCTGATGTGGGTCTGTGTGGCTGAATGGACCGATCAACAGTGTCATTGTCCATGTTTTTTGTACAGCTGTCCTGATGTGGGTCTGTGTGGCTGAATGGACTGATCAACAGTGTCATTGTCCATGTTTTTTGTACAGTTGAGCTGTCCTGATGTGGGTCTGTGTGGCTGAATGGACCGATCAACAGTGTCATTGTCCATGTTTTTTGTACAGTTGTCCTGATGTGGGTCTGTGTGGCTGAATGGACCGATCAACAGTGTCATTGTCCATGTTTTTTGTACAGTTGAGCTGTCCTGATGTGGGTCTGTGTGGCTGAATGGACTGATCAACAGTGTCATTGTCCATGTTTTTTGTACAGTTGAGCTGTCCTGATGTGGGTCTGTGTGGCTGAATGGACCGATCAACAGTGTCATTGTCCATGTTTTTTGTACAGTTGAGCTGTCCTGATGTGGGTGTGTGTGGCTGAATGGACTGATCAACAGTGTCATTGTCCATGTTTTTTGTACAGTTGTCCTGATGTGGGTCTGTGTGGCTGAATGGACTGATCAACAGTGTCATTGTCCATGTTTTATGTACAGTTGTCCTGATGTGGGTCTGTGTGGCTGAATGGACCGATCAACAGTGTCATTGTCCATGTTTTTTGTACAGCTGTCCTGATGTGGGTCTGTGTGGCTGAATGGACTGATCAACAGTGTCATTGTCCATGTTTTTTGTACAGTTGTCCTGATGTGGGTGTGTGTGGCTGAATGGACCGATCAACAGTGTCATTGTCCATGTTTTTTGTACAGTTGAGCTGTCCTGATGTGGGTCTGTGTGGCTGAATGGACCGATCAACAGTGTCATTGTCCATGTTTTTTGTACAGTTGAGCTGTCCTGATGTGGGTCTGTGTGGCTGAATGGACTGATCAACAGTGTCATTGTCCATGTTTTTTGTACAGTTGTCCTGATGTGGGTCTGTGTGGCTGAATGGACTGATCAACAGTGTCATTGTCCATGTTTTTTGTACAGTTGTCCTGATGTGGGTGTGTGTGGCTGAATGGACCGATCAACAGTGTCATTGTCCATGTTTTTTGTACAGTTGTCCTGATGTGGGTCTGTATGGCTGAATGGACCGATCAACAGTGTCATTGTCCATGTTTTTTGTACAGTTGTCCTGATGTGGGTCTGTGTGGCTGAATGGACTGATCAACAGTGTCATTGTCCATGTTTTTTGTACAGTTGTCCTGATGTGGGTCTGTGTGGCTGAATGGACTGATCAACAGTGTCATTGTCCATGTTTTTTGTACAGTTGTCCTGATGTGGGTCTGTGTGGCTGAATGGACTGATCAACAGTGTCATTGTCCATGTTTTTTGTACAGTTGAGCTGTCCTGATGTGGGTCTGTGTGGCTGAATGGACTGATCAACAGTGTCATTGTCCATGTTTTTTGTACAGTTGTCCTGATGTGGGTCTGTGTGGCTGAATGGACCGATCAACAGTGTCATTGTCCATGTTTTTTGTACAGTTGTCCTGATGTGGGTCTGTGTGGCTGAATGGACTGATCAACAGTGTCATTGTCCATGTTTTTTGTACAGTTGTCCTGATGTGGGTCTGTGTGGCTGAATGGACTGATCAACAGTGTCATTGTCCATGTTTTTTGTACAGTTGAGCTGTCCTGATGTGGGTCTGTGTGGCTGAATGGACCGATCAACAGTGTCATTGTCCATGTTTTTTGTACAGTTGAGCTGTCCTGATGTGGGTCTGTGTGGCTGAATGGACCGATCAACAGTGTCATTGTCCATGTTTTTTGTACAGTTGTCCTGATGTGGTTGTGTGTGGCTGAATGGACCGATCAACAGTGTCATTGTCCATGTTTTTTGTACAGCTGTCCTGATGTGGGTCTGTGTGGCTGAATGGACCGATCAACAGTGTCATTGTCCATGTTTTTTGTACAGTTGAGCTGTCCTGATGTGGGTCTGTGTGGCTGAATGGACCGATCAACAGTGTCATTGTCCATGTTTTTTGTACAGTTGTCCTGATGTGGGTCTGTGTGGCTGAATGGACTGATCAACAGTGTCATTGTCCATGTTTGTGGTACAGCTGTCCTGATGTGGGTCTGTGTGGCTGAATGGACTGATCAACAGTGTCATTGTCCATGTTTTTTGTACAGTTGTCCTGATGTGGGTCTGTGTGGCTGAATGGACCGATCAACAGTGTCATTGTCCATGTTTTTTGTACAGTTGTCCTGATGTGGGTCTGTGTGGCTGAATGGACCGATCAACAGTGTCACTGTCCATGTTTGTCCAGGTGCGGTCAGATATTGAGGACAGGATGGGGTCCGGCGGTTTCCAGACATATGGGTCGTTGGGGATGTTGGTGTCACAGGCCCGACCCATGGATCCCCACATGTACGGCAGTCTGCCACACCAAGCCAGGTCCATGCCGGTGAGTGCTCTTCACTGCTCCTGGCTGCTCCCTGGCTCCGCTTCTCTCTTGGCTTCTCTCTTTTCTCTGATACACCTTCAGCTTTAAAGGTCTTTCACCGCCATCAGGTAGTGAGTTCCTAGTGCCAGGGCAGGAATGATTAGGACAATAACCTGTCTTTAGTGGCCAGCCAGGAATGACTAGGACAGTAACCTGTCTTTAGTGGCCAGCCAGGAATGATTAGGACAGTAACCTGTCTTTAGTGGCCAGCCAGGAATGATTAGGACAGTAACCTGTCTTTAGTGGCCAGCCAGGAATGATTAGGACAGTAACCTGTCTTTAGTGGCCAGCCAGGAATAGATAGGACAATAACCTGTCTTTAGTGGCCAGCCAGGAATGATTAGGACAGTAACCTGTCTTTAGTGGCCAGCCAGGAATGATTAGGACAGTAACCTGTCTTTAGTGGCCAGCCAGGAATGATTAGGACAGTAACCTGTCTGTAGTGGCCAGCCAGGAATAGATAGGACAATAACCTGTCTTTAGTGGCCAGCCAGGAATGATTAGGACAGTAACCTGTCTGTAGTGGCCAGCCAGGAATAGATAGGACAATAACCTGTCTTTAGTGGCCAGCCAGGAATGATTAGGACAGTAACCTGTCTTTAGTGGCTAGCCAGGAATGATTAGGACAATAACCTATCTTTGGTGGCCAGCCAGGAATGATTAGGACAGTAACCTGTCTTTAGTGGCCAGCCAGGAATGATTAGGACAGTAACCTGTCTTTAGTGGCCAGCCAGGAATAGATAGGACAATAACCTGTCTTTAGTGGCCAGCCAGGAATGATTAGGACAGTAACCTGTCTTTAGTGGCCAGCCAGGAATGGTTAGGACAGTAACCTGTCTTTAGTGGCCAGCCAGGAATGGTTAGGACAGTAACCTGTCTGTAGTGGCCAGCCAGGAATGATTAGGACAGTAACCTGTCTTTAGTGGCCAGCCAGGAATGGTTAGGACAGTAACCTGTCTTTAGTGGCCAGCCAGGAATGATTAGGACAGTAACCTGTCTTTAGTGGCCAGCCAGGAATAGATAGGACAATAATCTGTCTTTAGTGGCCAGCCAGGAATGATTAGGACAGTAACCTGTCTTTAGTGGCCAGCCAGGAATGATTAGGACAGTAACCTGTCTTTAGTGGCCAGCCAGGAATGGTTAGGACAGTAACCTGTCTTTAGTGGCCAGCCAGGAATGGTTAGGACAATAACCTGTCTTTAGTGGCCAGCAAGGAATGGTTAGGACAATAACCTGTCTTTAGTGGCCAGCCAGGAATGATTAGGACAATAACCTGTCTTTAGTGGCCAGCCAGGAATGGTTAGGACAGTAACCTGTCTGTAGTGGCCAGCCAGGAATGATTAGGACAATAACCTGTCTTTAGTGGCCAGCCAGGAATGATTAGGACAATAACCTGTCTTTAGTGGCCAGCCAGGAATGGTTAGGACAGTAACCTGTCTGTAGTGGCCAGCCAGGAATGATTAGGGCAGTAACCTGTCTTTAGTGGCCAGCCAGGAATGATTAAGACAGTAACCTTTCTTTAGTGGCCAGCCAGGAATGGTTAGGACAGTAACCTGTCTTTAGTGGCCAGCCAGGAATGGTTAGGACAATAACCTGTCTTTAGTGGCCAGCCAGGAATGATTAGGACAGTAACCTTTCTTTAGTGGCCAGCCAGGAATGATTAGGACAGTAACCTTTCTTTAGTGGCCAGCCAGGAATGATTAGGACAATAACCTGTCTGTAGTGGCCAGCCAGGAATGATTAGGACAATAACCTGTCTGTAGTGGCCAGCCAGGAATGATTAGGACAATAACCTGTCTTTAGTGGCCAGCCAGGAATGATTAGGACAATAACCTGTCTGTAGTGGCCAGCCAGGAATGATTAGGACAATAACCTGTCTTTAGTGGCCAGCCAGGAATGATTAGGACAGTAACCTGTCTTTAGTGGCCAGCCAGGAATGATTAGGACAATAACCTGTCTTTAGTGGCCAGCCAGGAATGATTAGGACAGTAACCTGTCTTTAGTGGCCAGCCAGGAATGGTTAGGACAGTAACCTGTCTTTAGTGGCCAGCCAGGAATGATTAGGACAATAACCTGTCTGTAGTGGCCAGCCAGGAATGATTAGGACAATAACCTGTCTGTAGTGGCCAGCCAGGAATGATTAGGACAATAACCTGTCTTTAGTGGCCAGCCAGGAATGATTAGGACAAGAACCTGTCTGTAGTGGCCAGCCAGGAATGATTAGGACAGTAACCTGTCTTTAGTGGCCAGCCAGGAATGGTTAGGACAATAACCTGTCTTTAGTGGCCAGCCAGGAATGGTTAGGACAATAACCTGTCTGTAGTGGCCAGCCTTATAGTCGCACTGTTCTGAAAAGTGAGCTGAGGTGATGATAGAACGAAGGTTCCTCTATGACGAACTGGCCTCAAAACTCCTCCAGGCTGGGGAATTGTCCAGGAGAGTTTCCTCTGAAAATTGACCGGAGTCCAGGGTCTGCCTTAGGCCCCTGGGTGGGTGCAGGGGCAATGCCCTGTTGGAAAGTGCAGGGGGCCAACGAAAACAAAATCAGTGAATTTTAAGGTTTTGGGGGCCTCCCCGAAAGCTAAAACAATAATTCACAGAGATGGACTTGGAATGGACTGGATGAAAATAAAACGAATTTGTCAATTTTTTTTTCCACTGAAAATTTTTTTTTCTCCCTCAGAAATCAACTGGTCTTGTAGTGAAAATAGTGGATCAGCTGAGGGTTCCCCAGTCTGTCATCTCTTCTCAGCAGTATGTTTGATTGTGCCATGTCCTTCCACACACTATGTACTCATGTACATGTGCTGTGCTGACTGTCAGTGTATTCATATATGTGTGTGTGTGTGTGTGTGTGTCTATGTATGTATGTATGTATGTATGTATGTATGTGCACACATATATCCATGTGTGTGCGAAGGTGTGTGTTTGTGTGTGCAGGTATACGTGTGTGAATGTGTTTTTGTGTGTGTGTATGTTATGTATGCGTGTGTGGAGAGGGGATGGGTATGTATGTATGTATGTTTGAATGTATGTCTATAGGTATGTATGCATTGTGTTTACATGCCCATATAGTTTGCCAGGTACATTTTGTGTATATATGAAGCAATGCAATGTTTTATATATAATATTGTGTGTTTTGTAAAGCACCGTACTTTTTGTGAGTATATAAAGCATTAATGCAATGTGTTATGTGTATCATGTGTTTCGTAAAGTGTCATACTTCATATGTGTATATGTAGCATTGGTGCAATGTTTTATGTATATAATGTGTTTTGTAAAGCATCATACATTTTGTGTGTATATGTAGCATCAATACAATGTGTTATGTATGATATAATGTGTTTTGTAAAGCACCATACATTTTGTATGTATATTTAGCATTAGTGCAATGTGTTATGTATATCATGTGTTTTGTAAAGCACCATACTTTTTGTGTGTATATATAGCATTCTTGCAATATGTGTTATGCATGATACGTGTTTTGTAAAGGACCGCACATTTTGTGTGTATATGTAGCATTAATATAATGTGTTATGTATATCTTGTGTTTTGTAAAGCACTGTACATTTTGTGTGTATATGTAGCATTAATGCAATGTGTTATGTATTATACAATGTGTTTTGTAATGCACCATACATTTTGTGTGTATATGTAGCATTAATACAATGTATTATGTATGATACAATGTTTTTTGTAAAGCACCGTATATTTTGTGTGTATATTTAGCATTAATGTTATGTGTTATGTATGATACAATGTGTTTTGGAAAGCACCGTGCATTTTGTGCGTATATGTAGCATTAATGCTATGTGTTACGGATTATACATGTGTATTGTAAAGCACAGTAGTTTTTGTGTGTATATGTAGCATTAATGTTATGTGTTATGCATCATACAATGTGTTTTGTAAAGCACCTCGATCAGGTTTGTGGCCAGAGTGCTGTATATCCCTAACAGTATCAGGTTTGTGGACAGAGTGCTGTATATCCCTAACAGTATCAGGTTTGTGGCCAGAGTGCTGTATATCCCTAACAGTATCAGGTTTGTGGCCAGAGTGCTGTATATCCCTAACAGTATCAGGTTTGTGGACAGAGTGCTGTATATCCCTAACAGTATCAGGTTTGTGGCCAGAGTGCTGTATATCCCTAACAGTATCAGGTTTGTGGACAGAGTGCTGTGTATCCCTAACAGTATCAGGTTTGTGGCCAGAGTGCTGTATATCCCTAACAGTATCAGGTTTGTGGACAGAGTGCTGTATATCCCTAACAGTATCCGGTTTGTGGCCAGAGTGCTGTATATCCCTAACAGTATCCGGTTTGTGGCCAGAGTGCTGTATATCCCTAACAGTATCAGGTTTGTGGCCAGAGTGCTGTATATCCCTAACAGTATCAGGTTTGTGGACAGAGTGCTGTATATCCCTAACAGTATCAGGTTTGTGGCCAGAGTGCTGTATATCCCTAACAGTATCCGGTTTGTGGCCAGAGTGCTGTATATCCCTAACAGTATCAGGTTTGTGGACAGAGTGCTGTATATCCCTAACAGTATCAGGTTTGTGGCCAGAGTGCTGTATATCCCTAACAGTATCAGGTTTGTGGCCAGAGTGCTGTGTATCCCTAACAGTATCAGGTTTGTGGCCAGAGTGCTGTATATCCCTAACAGTATCAGGTTTGTGGCCAGAGTGCTGTATATCCCTAACAGTATCCGGTTTGTGGCCAGAGTGCTGTATATCCCTAACAGTATCCGGTTTGTGGCCAGAGTGCTGTATATCCCTAACAGTATCAGGTTTGTGGCCAGAGTGCTGTATATCCCTAACAGTATCAGGTTTGTGGACAGAGTGCTGTATATCCCTAACAGTATCAGGTTTGTGGCCAGAGTGCTGTATATCCCTAACAGTATCCGGTTTGTGGCCAGAGTGCTGTATATCCCTAACAGTATCAGGTTTGTGGACAGAGTGCTGTATATCCCTAACAGTATCAGGTTTGTGGACAGAGTGCTGTATATCCCTAACAGTATCAGGTTTGTGGCCAGAGTGCTGTATATCCCTAACAGTATCAGGTTTGTGGCCAGAGTGCTGTGTATCCCTAACAGTATCAGGTTTGTGGACAGAGTGCTGTATATCCCTAACAGTATCAGGTTTGTGGACAGAGTGCTGTATATCCCTAACAGTATCCATGATCACTATCAGTAACACTGCTCCCCACTGTCCCGGCCACTCTTTGCTCCACAGGGGAAAGGCCGGGTGGAGGCCCCTCCATACGCCCGGGTGGGCGTGGTCCCCTCCATCTACACGGGCCACCCGTCCTACGCCTACCCTGTGGATAAAAGCTACGGGCAGGAGAAGGGCTACCCGGGTACCGTGGGCTTCCCCGCCAAGGAGCACGGCCCCAGGCACTACCCTGGGGGGGCACCTGCCTTGGGCAACCACAGCGGTGCCATGTACCCCACTGGCTTTCCCAACCTGGACGCCAGGGGCTTTGCCTACTGACGGGCTGGCTGGCTGCTGGGGCTGGTGTTGTTGGAGGTCGGCTGGTGTTGGGTGGGGGGGGAGGGGGAGGCAGCTGTCTTTCCCAACCTGGACGCCAGGGCCTTTGCCTATTGAGGGGCTGGCTGGCTGCTGGGGCTGGTGTTGTTGGGGGGGTGGGGGGGGGAGGCAGCTGTCTTTCCCAACCTGGACGCCAGGGCCTTTGCCTACTGACGGGCTGGCTGGCTGCTGGGGCTGGTGTTGTTGGGGGGGTGGGGGGGGGAGGCAGCTGTCTTTCCCAACCTGGACGCCAGGGCCTTTGCCTATTGAGGGGCTGGCTGGCTGCTGGGGCTGGTGTTGTTGGGGGGGTGGGGGGGGGAGGCAGCTGTCTTTCCCAACCTGGACGCCAGGGCCTTTGCCTATTGAGGGGCTGGCTGGCTGCTGGGGCTGGTGTTGTTGGAGGTCGGCTTGTGTTGGGGGGGGGGGGGGGGGGGAGGGGGAGGCAGCTGTCTTTCCCAACCTGGACGCCAGGGCCTTTGCCTATTGAGGGGCTGGCTGGCTGCTGGGGCTGGTGTTGTTGGAGGTCGGCTTGTGTTGTAGGGGGCAGCTGTGTGCTGTGCTGTGGGCTTTTTTCACTCACTTGTGTAAACTCAGTGAGTCTGTGTTATAACCCATTGTTTATGTGTCTCTCTCTGTGTATGTCTGTGTCTGAGGTAAACTTTAACATTGCCATTTTTTCTGGAAATACTTTGTCCACTGAAACCAAATTTGGCTTAAACATAATGGAAAAAAATCTTCACAGTCATACCAATAATAGGTTGTAATTCTTCTGAATTAAGCTGTATTCCCTGATCATTAATGGTTTATTTTGTTGAGGCATGTTCCAGAACCAGAAACACAATATTACTGCTACCCAGTGGCCAGAATGCAGGCTGTGTTTGGTAAGAAGATGGCATGACCTGGCTTTTCTTGTTCGCAATAAAAAGAAAGAAATGCAAATTCTGGACAGAAAACATACTGTGACACTAACTACACCATCGACGTCTTTACTGCTTATAAGTATTCTACAGTGGACACTGAATTAACTGGAATGAACATAAAAGAAAAATTGAATAAACCATTAGAGTTTCAGTCAGCCTTGTCTACACTGGTCTGTGCAGATCTTGAGTAAACAGTTACATGTTGCAGTGTGCCTGAGGCGATGGCAACATCTCCTTTACTGCTGAATTATAAGAATTTCTTTGTTAAAGATATAACCCCTCCCCACCCACCCCCCCCAAAAATAATCATGATTTAAATGGTTTTATTACCTCCAATACAATAGTATGTCTATGATGCTAAAAAAAACAAACCCACATAGCTTTAAATATTAAATTTGGTTGTATGAACGTCAGATGCACCGCACGGTGTGGATAAGCCTTACTTGCTTCCAAACTGAACATGCTGGTTCGACCCTGCTCACATGGCTTTTTCTTTTCTCCCAGGCTTATTGATATATAGGATACACAATTTACCATTTTTTTAATCTCTTTTCTCTTTCCTGTATAAAATGCAGATCACAAGTGAGTCTTGAAGGCCTTGCCTCTCTTGTTATTTGTCTTTATTTTGGGGGTTGTTAAGATGTGTGTCATTGATTGATAGAAAAGGGGGTGCATGTGTGGCTGGAGGTTGTGTACATACATGTGTGGATGGAGGTTGTGTAAATACATGTGTGGGTGGAGGTTGTGTACATACATGTGTGGATGGAGGTTGTGTACATGCATGTGTGGATGGAGGTTGTGTACATACATGTGTGGATGGAGGTTGTGTACATGCATGTGTGGATGGAGGTTGTGTACATACATGTGTGGATGGAGGTTGTGTACATACATGTGTGGATGGAGGTTGTGTACATACATGTGTGGATGGAGGTTGTGTACATACATGTGTGGGTGGAGGTTGTGAACATACATGTATGGATGGAAGTTGTGTACATACATGTGTGGATGGAGGTTGTGTACATACATGTGTGGGTGGAGGTTGTGTACATGCATGTGTGGATGGAAGTTGTGTACATACATGTGTGGATGGAGGTTGTGTACATACATGTGTGGGTGGAGGTTGTGTACATGCATGTGTGGATGGAAGTTGTGTACATACATGTGTGGATGGAGGTTGTGAACATACATGTGTGGGTGGAGGTTGTGTACATACATGTGTGGATGGAGGTTGTGTACATGCATGTGTGGATGGAGGTTGTGTACATACATGTGTGGATGGAGGTTGTGTACACGCATGTGTGGGTGGAGGTTGTGTACATACATGTGTGGTGGAGGTTGTGTACATGCATGTGTGGATGGAGGTTGTGTACATACATGTGTGGATGGAGGTTGTGTACATACATGTGTGGATGGAGGTTGTGAACATACATGTGTGGATGGAGGTTGTGTACATACATGTGTGGATGGAGGTTGTGTACATACATGTGTGGATGGAGGTTGTGAACATACATGTGTGGATGGAGGTTGTGTACATACATGTGTGGGTGGAGGTTGTGGACATGCATGTGTGGATGGAAGTTGTGTACATACATGTGTGGATGGAGGTTGTGTACATACATGTGTGGGTGGAGGTTGTGTACATGCATGTGTTGGTGGAGGTTGTGTACATACATGTGTGGATGGAGGTTGTGTACATGCATGTGTGGATGGAGGTTGTGTACATGCATGTGTGGATGGAGGTTGTGAACATACATGTGTGGATGGAGGTTGTGTACATACATGTGTGGATGGAGGTTGTGTACATGCATGTGTGGATGGAGGTTGTGTACATGCATGTGTGGGTGGAGGTTGTGTACATACATGTGTGGATGGAGGTTGTGTACATACATGTGTGGATGGAGGTTGTGTACATACATGTGTGGATGGAGGTTGTGAACATACATGTGTGGGTGGAGGTTGTGTACATGCATGTGTGGGTGGAGGTTGTGAACATACATGTGTGGATGGAGGTTGTGTACATACATGTGTGGATGGAGGTTGTGAACATACATGTGTGGGTGGAGGTTGTGTACATACATGTGTGGATGGAGGTTGTGTACATGCATGTGTGGATGGAGGTTGTGTACATACATGTGTGGGTGGAGGTTGTGAACATACATGTGTGGATGGAGGTTGTGGGATGGAGAGAAGTTATACAGTCAGAGTGTCTGTTGGAAAGGTGTGTTGTCTGAACAGACATGTTGATGTTGTGGGATGGAGAGAAGTTATACAGTCAGAGTGTCTGTTGGAAGGTGTGTTGTCTGAACAGACATGTTGATGTTGTGGGATGGAGAGAAGTTATACAGTCAGAGTGTCTGTTGGAAAGGTGTGTTGTCTGAACAGACATGTTGATGTTGTGGGATGGAGAGAAGTTATACAGTCAGAGTGTCTGTTGGAAGGTGTGTTGTCTGAACAGACATGTTGATGTTGTGGGATGGAGAGAAGTTATACAATCAGTGTCTGTTGGAAAGGTGTGTTGTCTGAACAGACATGTTGATGTTGTGGGATGGAGAGAAGTTATACAATCAGTGTGTGTTGGAAAGGTGTGTTGTCTGAACAGACATGTTGATGTTGTGGGATGGAGAGAAGTTATACAGTCAGTGTCTGTTGGAAAGGTGTGTTGTCTGAACAGACATGTTGATGTTGTGGGATGGAGAGAAGTTATACAATCAGTGTGTGTTGGAAAGGTGTGTTGTCTGAACAGACATGTTGATGTTGTGGGATGGAGAGAAGTTATACAGTCAGAGTGTCTGTTGGAAGGTGTGTTGTCTGAACAGACATGTTGATGTTGTGGGATGGAGAGAAGTTATACAGTCAGTGTCTGTTGGAAAGGTGTGTTGTCTGAACAGACATGTTGATGTTGTGGGATGGAGAGAAGTTATACAGTCAGAGTGTGTGTTGGAAAGGTGTGTTGTCTGAACAGACATGTTGATGTTGTGGGATGGAGAGAAGTTATACAATCAGAGTGTCTGTTGGAAAGGTGTGTTGTCTGAACAGACATGTTGACGGAAAGGGGGAAGTGGGAAGAATGTCACCATGCATTTTTGTACTGAAACATAATGTGGCATGCTTGTTTTTGTTTTTGTATAAGTTGTGTGTGTGCGTGCGTGTGTGCGTATAAGCACAGCGTGTGTCTTTACACGTGTTTGTGATCTAGCTTTTGTAGTTTTTGGTTCCTGTGTGTAAACAAAGTGAGTGTGTGTAATAACCCTGTTTGGTTGCCCTTGTCAATGTGTGCAAATGGTAAATTGAAACATTTATCTGGGCATATTTATTAACACCAAATATGGCTTTAAAGCATTTTCTTACAATGAGCTCTTTCCACACTTTACAATTACAATAAGAGTGCATTTCTGGGAAACAGTCAAGAAAATCATGAAGAAGCAATAAACTTTTCCAGATACTGTTATATTTTGATTTCTTTTTCACTAAATTTCAGCACTTAACCTAACAAAAAAAGCAAGACACATTCATTGACAGTAGTTATTTTTATAATTGTCAGTAAAAATGATAATTTATTCTGCATTGTAAGGAAGTTATATTGATGCATACATTTGCCAGAAGCAGCAAACTTCTGCCATGTAATGGGACATAAACCGGACAATACTGTTGCCACTTTTCTTTGGTTTTTAACTTGCATCTCGCTCAACCAAAGCCTTGTCAAAAAGAATATGTGTTAATGCTTGGTAAGGTGTTTACACTGTATGAAGGCTTTATATACTATTTACATTAGCCCTGACTTGGCTGGAAACGTTGAGCCACCAGCACAAAAACAGGTTTTCTGATGGTGAGCAAAATGAGTTCAAGACTGATCTTTGGTTGTAGAGAGCTTGATTGGAATAATGGGCAGTGTGTAACCTACATTAAAAGGCTGTCAAAATTCTGCAGTTTGACAACAGTGTGAGTGAATGCAGGAGAGAATGCAGGACTTAGCACTGAAGCAAAAAGCGCACTCCAGAATTCTTAGGGGGAGACAAGTCAGCCTGCAACCTATCAGCATGGCACAGAGCAGGCACAGAAAGGTGTCGTGTTCCCCACCCCTGTCATCAAACATCACCCAGGTCAGCCATCATGACCACAGACATCAGAAAGGTGTCATGTTCCCCACCCCTGTCATCAAACATCACCCAGACCAGCCAGCCATCATGACCACAGACATCAGAAAGGTGTCATGTTCCCCACCCCTGTCATCAAACATCACCCAGACCAGTCAGCCATCATGACCACAGACATCAGAAAGGTGTCATGTTCCCCACCCCTGTCATCAAACATCACCCAGGTCAGCCATCATGACCACAGTCATCAGAAAGGTGTCATGTTCCCCACCCCTGTCATCAAACATCACCCAGACCAGTCAGCCATCATGACCACAGACATCAGAAAGGTGTCATGTTCCCCACCCCTGTCATCAAACATCACCCAGACCAGCCATCATGACCACAGACATCAGAAAGATGTCATGTTCCCCACCCCTGTCATCAAACATCACCCAGGTCAGCCATCATGACCACAGACATCAGAAAGGTGTCATGTTCCCCACCCCTGTCATCAAACATCACCCAGGTCAGTCAGCCATCATGACCACAGACATCAGAAAGGTGTCATGTTCCCCACCCCTGTCATCAAACATCACCCAGGTCAGCCATCATGACCACAGACATCAGAAAGGTGTCATGTTCCCCACCCCTGTCATCAAACATCACCCAGGTCAGCCATCATGACCACAGACATCAGAAAGGTGTCATGTTCCCCACCCCTGTCATCAAACATCACCCAGGTCAGCCATCATGACCACAGACATCAGAAAGGTGTCATGTTACTCACCACTGTCAAACATCACCCAGACCAGTCAGCCATCATGACCACAGACATCAGAAAGGTGTCATGTTCCCCACCCCTGTCATCAAACATCACCCAGGTCAGTCAGCCATCATGACCACAGACATCAGAAAGGTGTCATGTTCCCCACCCCTGTCATCAAACATCACCCAGGTCAGTCAGCCATCATGACCACAGACATCAGAAAGGTGTCATGTTCCCCACCCCTGTCAAACATCACCCAGGTCAGTCAGCCATCATGACCACAGACATCAGAAAGGTGTCATGTTCCCCACCCCTGTCATCAAACATCACCCAGACCAGCCATCATGACCACAGACATCAGAAAGGTGTCATGTTCCCCACCCCTGTCATCAAACATTACCCAGACCAGCCATCATGACCACAGACATCAGAAAGGTGTCATGTTCCCCACCCCTGTCATCAAACATCACCCAGGTCAGCCATCATGACCACAGACATCAGAAAGGTGTCGTGTTCCCCACCCCTGTCATCAAACATCACCCAGGTCAGCCATCATGACCACAGACATCAGAAAGGTGTCATGTTCCCCACCCCTGTCATCAAACATCACCCAGACCAGCCATCATGACCACAGACATCAGAAAGGTGTCATGTTCCCCACCCCTGTCATCAAACATCACCCAGACCAGCCAGCCGTCATGACCACAGACATCAGAAAGGTGTCATGTTCCCCACCCCTGTCATCAAACATCACCCAGGTCAGCCGTCATGACCACAGACATCAGAAAGGTGTCATGTTCCCCACCCCTGTCATCAAACATCACCCAGACCAGCCATCATGACCACAGACATCAGAAAGGTGTCATGTT
Organism: Babylonia areolata; assembly: GCF_041734735.1. Taxonomy (NCBI): domain Eukaryota; kingdom Metazoa; phylum Mollusca; class Gastropoda; order Neogastropoda; family Buccinidae; genus Babylonia; species Babylonia areolata. Next base: position 48,759,675 of record NC_134884.1, read on the forward strand.
CCCCACCCCTGTCAAACATCACCCAGGTCAGTCAGCCATCATGACCACAGACATCAGAAAGGTGTCATGTTCCCCACCCCTGTCATCAAACATCACCCAGACCAGCCATCATGACCACAGACATCAGAAAGGTGTCATGTTCCCCACCCCTGTCATCAAACATCACCCAGGTCAGTCAGCCATCATGACCACAGACATCAGAAAGGTGTCATGTTCCCCACCCCTGTCAAACATCACCCAGGTCAGTCAGCCATCATGACCACAGACATCAGAAAGGTGTCATGTTCCCCACCCCTGTCATCAAACATCACCCAGACCAGCCATCATGACCACAGACATCAGAAAGGTGTCATGTTCCCCACCCCTGTCATCAAACATCACCCAGGTCAGCCATCATGACCACAGACATCAGAAAGGTGTCATGTTCCCCACCCCTGTCATCAAACATCACCCAGGTCAGTCATCATGACCACAGACATCAGAAAGGTGTCATGTTCCCCACCCCTGTCATCAAACATCACCCAGACCAGCCATCATGACCACAGACATCAGAAAGGTGTCATGTTCCCCACCCCTGTCATCAAACATCACCCAGGTCAGCCATCATGACCACAGACATCAGAAAGGTGTCATGTTACTCACCACTGTCAAACATCACCCAGACCAGTCAGCCATCATGACCACAGACATCAGAAAGGTGTCATGTTCCCCACCCCTGTCATCAAACATCACCCAGGTCAGTCAGCCATCATGACCACAGACATCAGAAAGGTGTCATGTTCCCCACCCCTGTCAAACATCACCCAGGTCAGTCAGCCATCATGACCACAGACATCAGAAAGGTGTCATGTTCCCCACCCCTGTCATCAAACATCACCCAGGTCAGTCAGCCATCATGACCACAGACATCAGAAAGGTGTCATGTTCCCCACCCCTGTCAAACATCACCCAGGTCAGTCAGCCATCATGACCACAGACATCAGAAAGGTGTCATGTTCCCCACCCCTGTCATCAAACATCACCCAGACCAGCCATCATGACCACAGACATCAGAAAGGTGTCATGTTCCCCACCCCTGTCATCAAACATTACCCAGACCAGCCATCATGACCACAGACATCAGAAAGGTGCCATGTTCCCCACCCCTGTCATCAAACATCACCCAGGCCAGCCATCATGACCACAGTCATCAGAAAGGTGTCATGTTCCCCACCCCTGTCATCAAACATCACCCAGACCAGTCAGCCATCATGACCACAGACATCAGAAAGGTGTCATGTTCCTCACCCCTGTCATCAAACATCACCCAGACCAGCCATCATGACCACAGACATCAGAAAGGTGTCATGTTCCCTACCCCTGTCATCAAACATCACCCAGACCAGTCAGCCATCATGACCACAGACATCAGAAAGGTGTCATGTTCCCCACCCCTGTCATCAAACATCACCCAGACCAGTCAGCCATCATGACCACAGACATCAGAAAGGTGTCATGTTCCCCACCCCTGTCATCAAACATCACCCAGGTCAGTCAGCCATCATGACCACAGACATCAGAAAGGTGTCATGTTCCCCACCCCTGTCATCAAACATCACCCAGACCAGCCATCATGACCACAGACATCAGAAAGGTGTCATGTTCCCCACCCCTGTCATCAAACATCACCCAGGTCAGCCATCATGACCACAGACATCAGAAAGGTGTCATGTTCCCCACCTCTGTCATCAAACATCACCCAGACCAGCCATCATGACCACAGACATCAGAAAGGTGTCATGTTCCCCACCCCTGTCATCAAACATCACCCAGGTCAGCCATCATGACCACAGACATCAGAAAGGTGTCATGTTCCCCACCCCTGTCATCAAACATCACCCAGGTCAGCCATCATGACCACAGACATCAGAAAGGTGTCATGTTCCCCACCCCTGTCATCAAACATCACCCAGACCAGCCATCATGACCACAGACATCAGAAAGGTGTCATGTTCCCCACCCCTGTCATCAAACATCACCCAGACCAGCCATCATGACCACAGACATCAGAAAGGTGTCATGTTCCCCACCCCTGTCATCAAACATCACCCAGGTCAGTCAGCCATCATGACCACAGACATCAGAAAGATGTCATGTTCCCCACCCCTGTCATCAAACATCACCCAGGTCAGTCAGCCATCATGACCACAGACATCAGAAAGGTGTCATGTTCCCCACCCCTGTCATCAAACATCACCCAGACCAGCCATCATGACCACAGACATCAGAAAGGTGTCATGTTCCCCACCCCTGTCATCAAACATCACCCAGACCAGCCATCATGACCACAGACATCAGCAGCTCTGATCGCCATCAACGGGAAACAGGGACAATAGCTGAGTGGTTAAAGCTTTGGACTTTGAGTGTCCTGAGTTTGAATCCAGGTCACAGCACCTGGTGGGTTAAGGGTTAAGGTCCTGGTTTTGAATCCAGGTCACAGCACCTGGTGGGTTAAAGGCGCAGATTTTTCCCATCTCCTGAGTCCGATGTTCACAGCTGCTTGTGCCTGAACCCCCTATGTATGTAGAGAAAGCATGTTTTGGACTCTTCCTTCTAGAGGGGTGGGTGGTGTAGAGAAAGCATGTTTTGGACTCTTCCTTCTAGAGGGGTGGGTGGTGTAGAGAAAGCATGTTTTGGACTCTTCCTTCTAGAGGGGTGGGAGGAGGGTGTAGAGAAAGCATGTTTTGGACTCTTCCTTCTAGAGGGGTGGGTGGTGTAGAGGAAGCATGTTTTGGACTCTTCCTTCTAGAGGGGTGGGTGGGCAGTGTAGAGAAAGCATGTTTTGGACCCTTCCTTCTAGAGGGGTGTGTGGTGTAGAGAAAGCATGTTTTGGACTCTTCCTTCTAGAGGGGTGGGTGGGCAGTGTAGAGAAAGCATGTTTTGGACTCTTCCTTCTAGAGCGGCGGGAGGAGGTTGTAGAGAAAACGTTTTCGACTCTTCCTTCTAGAGGGGTGGGTGGGCAGTGTAGAGAAAGCATGTTTTGGACTCTTCCTTCTAGAGGGGTGGGTGGTGTACAGAAAACATGTTTTGGACTCTTCCTTCTAGAGGGGTGGGTGGTGTACAGAAAACATGTTTTGGACTCTTCCTTCTAGAGGGGTGTGGAGTGTAGAGAAAGCATGTTTTGGACTCTTCCTTCTAGAGGGGCGGGAGGAGGGTGTAGAGAAAGCATGTTTTGGACTCTTTTTTTTTTCTAGAGGAGTGGGTGGTGTACAGAAAACATGGTTTGGATTCCTTTCAGAGGGGTTGATAGATTATAAGAGACCATGCTTTGGACTGTACCTTTCAGAGGGGTGGATGGAATAGAAGACAGTATGCTTTGAACTCTTCCTTTTAGAGGGATGGGTGTGTTAGGAGACAGCTTGTTTGACTCTTCCTTTTAGAGGGGTGGTGTGTATGGAGACAGGATGTTTGACTGTTCCTTTTAGAGGGGTGGTGTGGATGGAGACAGGATGTTTGACTGTTCCTTTTAGAGGGGTGGTGTGTATGGAGACAGGATGTTTGACTGTTCCTTTTAGAGGGGTGGTGTGTATGGAGACAGGATGTTTGACTCTTCCTTTTAGAGGGGTGGTGTGTATGGAGACAGGATGTTTGACTCTTCCTTTTAGAGGGGTGGTGTGTATGGAGACAGGATGTTTGACTCTTCCTTTTAGAGGGGTGGTGTGTATGGAGACAGGATGTTTGACTGTTCCTTTTAGAGGGGTGGTGTGTATGGAGACAGGATGTTTGACTGTTCCTTTTAGAGGGGTGGTGTGTATGGAGACAGGATGTTTGACTGTTCCTTTTAGAGGGGTGGTGTGTATGGAGACAGGATGTTTGACTCTTCCTTTTAGAGGGGTGGTGTGTATGGAGACAGGATGTTTGACTCTTCCTTTTAGAGGGGTGGTGTGTATGGAGACAGGATGTTTGACTGTTCCTTTTAGAGGGGTGGTGTGTATGGAGACAGGATGTTTGACTGTTCCTTTTAGAGGGGTGGATGGAATAGAAAGTATGCTTTGAACTCTTCCATTTAGAGGGGTGGGTGTGTTAGGAGACAGCATGTTTGACTCTTCCTTTCAGAGGGGGTGGGTGGTGAATAGCACTGTGGTGACATGCTATCCCCAGAGAGAGCAGTCCAAGTTTCACACAGAGTAACACAGCGCAATACAACAGGTCTGTCATAATGGTGGTCTTTGCCGTGCTGCTGTGTGGAGGATGGGTTTGGCCTGTGGGTATGGGACACGTGTGGGTCAGTACAGTGTCTGTTGTTTGTTTCCATCCAGTCTTTCCCACCTGCACAGAAAGGCTGGCAGTGTGCATTGCAGCTTTTTGTTGTTAGTTTGGTGGGTTTTTCCATTGTACGCAGTGGTTTTCAGTAGCTGTTGAAACTGATTGAAAATCTGCCACTGCATACTCACGCACACACACACACACAATTGCACAAACACACACAAACAAACACATGCATGTGCACGCACACACTCATGCACATGCACACAATTATGTATGCATGCACATACCTTCACATTTTTTGTTAGTGTAACTGCAGTATCCAAAAAACAACCAGAAAAAAACCTGAATGATACAAGACAAACCAAAGGGAAACTGATTTCATTCTTTATTCATTTCCTTCACTCCATTGTTTGCTTTGTTTTTGTTTTGTTTATTTCATTCAAACCAATGATCCTATTTCATCGAAGCCTTTCAATACCAGGTGATCAAATCAGGAACAAACAAAATCATCATCAAATACAGCATAAAACATCAGTCACTAATATTCATCCTTCACATGGACAGCAACATGACAAGAGATGAACTTACACAGCCTTCCTGCTGAGATTGTACACATTACACAACTCACACAACTATGTATTTCATCAAGCATAATGCACTTCAACACATCCCCTTTCCAAACAGAAATGTGGAGTGTGTGTTCCCTGTTTGATGCCTGCCTGGACCACCTTGAAATAACCAAGACAGATCCTTGTGGGAACACTGGTCTCTGCTGAAACCGGACAGCTGTGGTCTATGGCACACTATTTCTTCTCTCCAAAATAATGCACACTAGGCCAGTGCTTTGACTTGCAGATTTTTGAAGTCACTGGCGTTTCGATTTTCAGACTCAAAGTTAAAAAAGTCAAACAAAACAGTTTTCTTCGCTTGTTCATTTTGTGGTTGATTTTCAATTGTTGACAGTCCCATTTTGAAAAAAAAAAACAAATTGGAGAAGACAAAAACACAAAAAAAGTCTGACCTTGCATGAATATCCTGCTGAGTTTAGGTTACTGCAATTCAAATTTTGAAAGGCAAAGTTAGAAAATAAAGTTTAGAGAAAACATGGAGGAAGTGTAAATATGTGACCCCTGAAAATAGGAGTAGAGCTGTTGATATGGCAGGATGGAAATGGATGTGTACATTGAATCTGACTCCTAGATCCACCTGTCAACAATGGAACTGCAGACCATGGATGTAGAAGAAACATCTTTGATAATATTTATCAAAGATCACATGAATCTTATTTACTGTAATTGATGTATTCTTTTTTCTTTTCTTTCTTCTTCTAACTTTTCTTGAATTTGTTAATGGTGTGAGTTGTTTCAAGGTGTTGACAGATCCAGGAGTTCAAAGGTCATGACTAAATGGGGCCGACCGTGGAACTTCACACTTTTAAACAGACTTTTTCTTCTTGATATAACTCACCAGCTGACTGAAACACACAGCAAACTCATGTCTAGGCTTTATCACAAAGAAATGAATGCTCCAATTTTCTGTTTTATAACAGTAATGGTCTTCAGTTCCACTCTAAATGATATAAGACAAAATAGTTTTAGCATGTCGTCTTTCCATAATATTTTATACTTCATTGTGTGAAACATTTTCAGTGATTCATAATGCATGACAATGATGTTTAATGTACTTATTTCTTATCTTGGTCTTTTAATGGTTGTTTCTTTGCCGCCCCAGTAGAGATCAGCAACAAATTATTGAATCAGAAACTGATTTTAAAATCACCACTCAACAATGGAGGCATCTAGACAAGTGATGTATTTTTGCAAATTCAAATATATGGTAAGTAGTTGAAAAAAACGAAAACAATGTAATCATTAACTTGAATTCCTGGATCACATTACTTAATACTCCGTAAATGCTGAAAAGACTGAAATTAATGATTTGAAAATACACTTAAACAGCATTATCATTACCACAGGCACACTGCAGAGATTGCCACATTTTGTTTTTCACAACACACAGTGTAATAAATCATAAATGTTTTGGCAAACCATTGTACAAGCAATCTTGATCCTGAAATAAATTAATACATTTATTACATAATTATATGTGTGTGTGTGTGTGTGTGTACACACATACATATATATACACATCCCTGATTTCAGAACAAAGTCAGTTCTTAATCTATTCAGCTGTGCAATAATAAATTGAAATAATCACTGTCTCAAGTTAATCAGCTTCATGCTATCAGAGTACTGGTGATGGAAAGAAACATGTGCCTGTATACATAGACAACAAGAGAAAGCCAATGACAAAGCACATGACGTGGACAGGACAGTGATGAGTGAGTGAAATCAGTCTGTCCTTACTGATCCCAACCCTGCTACATGCTGAGTTCTGAGCTGGAGCCGACTCATAGACTGCTCAGGGAGGAGCAACACTAATTCATGCTGCGTGTGTGTCCAGAGAGAAAAGTTCTTAAAGTCTGCACATAAACAAAATAAATGTGCATGTCAATTGCTGATGGTCTTAATTAAATGGATATATTCAAACCAACCAGAAAGGGGAACCACGGTGAGCGTTGATGTAAAAGAAACAACAGTTTAGAGTGGATGAGCGACAGGGAAATGGGTCACTGAAACACAACAGCCAGTCATACACTTGTCCAGAAAGGAATTGTACAGGCTCTCTGTTACTCATGTGGTCCTGTAACATGTTAGAAAACTGACACTTTCACCCACACACCTCCAATGTTCTTGAGCAATACATAGGTTAGTTGTCAGCAAAAACTTCATTCCCCCCCCCCCCCCCCCCCCCCCACTGGCACCAAACACTGTTCACCAACATTCTTCTACATGCATACAATCATTTTTCTGTAGCCTGGCCTGTAGCCTGTAATGAAACAGCTGTTGTATGTGGTATGTACATGTTTGTCTCACCCTCCTGCAGTGTGTGATGCAGGTGTGGCTTGGCCGTGATGCGTTGTCTGTGTGTGTGTGTGTGTGCTCTTCCACATTGTTGTGTATGTATGATTATTTTGGTTTGCCCAGTAAGTAATGTGGACACGTTCCCTGACAAAGCACCAGGAACTTTTTCCATCCTTGGTTTCTCGGCCTGCTGTCCGGTCTTCATCGTGTGAATCAAAAGTTGTGTCCTTCACCCTCCATACACAGTCACACATGCATGGCCAGTGTCGGTGCTCTGATTTGTTTCAGCACAATATGAATACATCATTATTGTTAAACTAAACCGTGCAGATTGCAGCGTTCTGACACATCCAGTGATGATGGCTCACTGACAACTGGGGGGGGTGTGTGTGTGTGAATATCATGAGTGGTAAACAGACCAAGCACGGAGTCAACACTCTCTCCACTCCATCAATTCAGTCACTGCACTCAACCAAGCAATGGACTGACTGATCAGCAATCCTGTCAAACCAAGCAATGTTCTCTCATTCAGTCGAGTCATAGGGAAAGAAAGAAATGAGGAAAGTGGTACAAAGGGGTCAATTTGTTCTCTGCCGGCGCAAGACACTGGGGTCAGAACTGTGTAACAAAGTGCTGGTTCAGCAGAGATCACAAGTTGTTTCACACCATTCACATGGCGCCGTCAACAGTCAAACTTATCTGTTGACACTCCAGTATTTTCACTGAGGTGTTCTCTTTCATTCTACCATTTCCACTGAGGTATTGTAATCTGACGGTCTACCATCTCCATTGAGGTATTGTTTACCATCTCCACTGAGGTATTGTTTACCATCTCCATTGAGGTATTGTCTACCATCTCCATTGAGGTATTGTAATCTGACGGTCTACGCCAAGTCGGAGTTCACGCGGGGTGGACACCGTGATGTCATGTGGTTTAACGTCAGTCAGTCAGTTTCTACTGTCAGTCAGGTCAGTTTTGATCACAGCACAAGGTGATGGATGCTGTTTGACACAACACCACACAAATCACTGTTCGCACACTACAAACTGTGGCACAGAAAAAATGCCTGAATGTTTTTTTCTGTTAAAACATGACCACCCTCACTTCTCGTTTACTGATATACTTCCAGCTCCTGTGTTCTCTGCTGAAAAGGAAAAAAAAATCCAATCCACTGTCGTAATAACACTTAACTGTTACAGTAATTAATGCTCAAGTGTTTCAATAACTCAAGTGTTACAGTAACTCAACTGTCACAATAATTAACCAATACAGAAACTTCACTGTAACAGTAACACTCAAGGCCAAGTACAGTATAACCGAGGTGTGTCCACCAGTGATAAAAACAAAGGCCCATACATTTCATTAACATTGTAAAAAAAAATTTAAAGGGCAAGTAAAAAAAACATCTTCAATACTCCTGAAATTTTTGTTTTTTTCATGTCTTGCTACTGCACACTGCAACCAAGACCGAATGACCAGAATGCATCACCTCCCTCCTCACTTCTACAGCCCGTCTCTAGACAGCTGTTGTGGAATGGTGGATTTTCACAAAGTGTGTGTGCTGAAGTGTGCTTATTCCGCTACCTTGAATGTGTGTAGTGCGTGTGTGTGTTTAGATGATGAAGTTAATTGTGTGTGTGTGTGTGTGTGTAAACATGATGATGATGTGTAAGGCATAATAACAATCACCATGCATCATAATGTGATTGTTGTGGGTTTCTTTCTGTGTACAAATGGTCACCATTCTACCACAAATTTACCTTGATAAAACATCAAAAAACCCAGTGCAACAGTCTGCAGGGTCAAGTTCAGGATGATGTGTGACAACGTCATTACATGAATCGCACATAGAGTCCAACAAGACACACATAACAACACCCTTTCACAGTGGAAAAAGCTTTCAACGGAATGCAATTTACAGGCACGTTTCAAAGTTCACTTTTAGGCTTTGCAACACTGCTCCAACGACCAGATGTCACACATGCAGTAACCTACTGTTTGTGCTTTGCAACACTGCTCCAACGACCAGATGTCACACATGCAGTAACCTACTGTTTGTGCTTTGCAACACTGCTCCAACGACCAGATGTCACACATGCAGTAACCTACTGTTTGTGCTTTGCAACACTGCTCCAACGACCAGATGTCACACATGCAGTAACCTGTTTGTGGCAGGAGATAAAACGAGCAGTTTATTTGTTTACATTTTTGTGACAATAAAACAAGCAATTTTACTCTTACGCACACACATGACATAGAAAGTATACATGCATACATACATACACTAACTGAGCTGATTTCAGCTGAACAGCTTTTAAAAACCTAAAACACAGTGTATACATCTATAAAATTTGGAATTACTGTTTAAAATGTACATCATTTCAGGCTGACAAGTGTATAGGCCTGAACTTCAACCTTGCTTTCAATATTCCGCACCCCCAAAAAGTAAAAGACTTTCCGTAAACATACACATGACACTTAATAATGTTTGACGGATTAAAAAAATGAATTGCTGCCAACTTTAGCTTTCTTTTACCCCCTGAAGATATAAGCAGTAAGTGAAAAATAAAAACAACAACCCAAAATGTCATAAATACTAAACAATGATGATGTACATGCAAACTCTATCAGCTTTAAACCCATAACTTTTTAAATAATGAACTAAAAACAATTGAAGACAGCTGTATGTATATAAATATAAATTTCATGAATATATATACGTATGCACACACATCAAAGAAAGCCTGAAAATGCAGCAGCTTTCAGAAGCAAAAAAGACGGTTTCCTGACAGGTGAAAACCAGAAAAGCCAGGAACTCCTTTCTGGCACAGTCTGTCCATCATTCTGACCAGCTGTCTGTTCTGTCTCACAGCGTGTTCCTCACATCAAGCTGAAAGGTCCAACAGCCATCAGGGGAGGGAATTCATGTCCATGGACAGCCATCAGGGGAGGGAATTCATGTCCATGGACAGCCATCAGGGGAGGGAATTCATGTCCCCTGACAGCCATCAGGGGAGGGAATTCATGTCCACAGACAGCCATCAGGGGAGGGAATTCATGTCCACAGACAGCCATCAGGGGAGGGAATTCATGTCCATGGACAGCCATCAGGGGAGGGAATTCATGTCCACAGACAGCCATCAGGGGAGGGAATTCATGTCCATGGACAGCCATCAGGGGAGGGAATTCATGTCCATGGACAGCCATCAGGGGAGGGAATTCATGTCCACAGACAGCCATCAGGGGAGGGAATTCATGTCCATGGACAGCCATCAGGGGAGGGAATTCATGTCCACAGACAGCTATCAGGGGAGGGAATTCATGTCCCCTGACAGCCATCAGGGGAGGGAATGCATGTCCCCTGACAGCCATCAGGGGAGGGAATTCATGTCCACAGACAGCTATCAGGGGAGGGAATTCATGTCCATGGACAGCCATCAGGGGAGGGAATGCATGTCCATGGACAGCCATCAGGGGAGGGAATTCATGTCCCCTGACAGCCATCAGGGGAGGGAATTCATGTCCACAGACAGCCATCAGGGGAGGGAATTCATGTCCACAGACAGCCATCAGGGGAGGGAATTCATGTCCACAGACAGCTATCAGGGGAGGGAATTCATGTCCCCTGACAGCCATCAGGGGAGGGAATGCATGTCCACTGACAGCCATCAGGGGAGGGAATTCATGTCCACGGACAGCCATCAGGGGAGGGAATTCATGTCCCCTGACAGCCATCAGGGGAGGGAATGCATGTCCCCTGACAGCCATCAGGGGAGGGAATGCATGTCCACTGACAGCCATCAGGGGAGGGAATTCATGTCCATGGACAGCCATCAGGGGAGGGAATTCATGTCCACGGACAGCCATCAGGGGAGGGAATTCATGTCCACGGACAGCCATCAGGGGAGGGAATTCATGTCCATGGACAGCCATCAGGGGAGGGAATTCATGTCCCCTGACAGCCATCAGGGGAGGGAATTCATGTCCACGGACAGCCATCAGGGGAGAGAATTCATGTCCACGGACAGCCATCAGGGGAGAGAATTCATGTCCACGGACAGCCATCAGGGGAGGGAATTCATGTCCATGGACAGCCATCAGGGGAGGGAATTCATGTCCATGGACAGCCATCAGGGGAGGGAATTCATGTCCATGGACAGCCATCAGGGGAGGGAATTCATGTCCATGGACAGCCATCAGGGGAGGGAATTCATGTTCATGGACAGCCATCAGGGGAGGGAATTCATGTCCACAGACAGCCATCAGGGGAGGGAATTCATGTCCATGGACAGCCATCAGGGGAGGGAATTCATGTCCATGGACAGCCATCAGGGGAGGGAATTCATGTCCACGGACAGCCATCAGGGGAGGGAATGCATGTCCACAGACAGCCATCAGGGGAGGGAATGCATGTCCATGGACAGCCATCAGGGGAGGGAATTCATGTTCACTGTGGGTAGGGTTCAGCACAGGAAGGCACCTCCCAGTCTTATCTTCTTCACCCAAGTCAAGCGCCCATTCACACCCAGATGGAGTGAGGAAAACGGGAGAAAAGTGCCTTTCCCAAAACACACAGCAGGTCAAATGTTGGCCTTGAACCCTGATGACTGGGGAACACTGGGCCAAGTCAGGACCTCCAAACAAGGACAGTGGACATGGCCTTGAAGGACTGGAGAACACTGGGCCACAAGTCAGGACCTCCAAACAAGGACAGTGGACATGGCCTTGAAGGACTGGGGAACACTGGGCCACAAGTCAGGACCTCCAAACAAGGACAGTGGACATGGCCTTGAAGGACTGGGGAACACTGGGCCACAAGTCAGGACCTCCAAACAAGGACAGTGGACATAGCCTTGAAGGACTGGGGAACACTGGGCCATGTCAGGACCTCCAAACAAGGACAGTGGACATGGCCTTGAAGGACTGGGGAACACTGGGCCACGTCAGGACCTCCAAACAAGGACAGTGGACATGGCCTTGAAGGACTGGGGAGCACTGGGCCACAAGTCAGGACCTCCAAACAAGGACAATGGCTGGCTGTGGAGGACAACAAAACATCAGAGGAAGGAGCAGAAAGTTGAATCACGGATGTATTTTCAAAAGAACCTTGACAGCATCATTTCCAACACACCAGCCCTGGACACTTAGACTTCAAGACCATCAGCTGATAGATCGTTAACCCCAACGGCATCATTCCCAACACACCAGCCCCGATAGATTGTTAACTCAAACAGCATCATTTCATGTTGAATTCCAGAATGGAGCTTTACTTAATAATTCCTTTTTCAAATGTTGGCTACCTGTGGTCTTCACTGATGGCGGAGGGGGTTTTCAGGAAGGATTTCTCTTGCGCTGATCATGTGGGTCAGCTTGCAGCCCGGAAAACAGGGAATGACCATTGGTGGCTTTTGACAGGCACTGCTGTAACGTGAATGCCCATTGGCTGAAGAGAAAATGGGTCAGTGGAAATGACTGGAGGGTAAAAGCTGACTATCCAGTGAATCAGTGTGCCATCACCATTCTGAAACACAGAGTTTTTTGTTGCTGTTTTTTTCAGGGTGTTTTGTTGTTGCTGTTTTTCAGGGTGTTTTGTTGTTGCTGTTTTTCAGGGTGTTTTGCTGTTGCTGTTTTTCAGGGTGTTTTGCTGTTGCTGTTTTTCAGGGTGTTTTGCTGTTTTGTTGTTGCTGTTTTTCAGGCTGTTTTGTTGTTGCTGTTTTTCAGGCTGTTTTGTTGTGCTGTTTTTCAGGCTGTTTTGTTGTTGCTGCTGTTTTTCAGGCTGTTTTGTTGTTGCTGTTGTTTTTCAGGGTGTTTTGTTGTTGCTGTTTTTCAGGGTGTTTTGTTGTTGCTGCTGTTTTTCAGGGTGTTTTGTTGTTGCTGTTTTTCAGGGTGTTTTGTTGTTGCTGTTTTTCAGGGTGTTTTGTTGTTGCTGCTGTTTTTCAGGCTGTTTTGTTGTTGCTGTTTTTCAGGGTGTTTTGTTGCTGTTTTTCAGGGTGTTTTGTTGTTGCTGTTTTTCAGGGTGTTTTGTTGTTGCTGTTTTTCAGGCTGTTTTGTTGCTGTTTTTCAGGCTGTTTTGTTGTTGCTGTTTTTCAGGGTGTTTTGTTGTTGCTGCTGTTTTTCAGGGTGTTTTGTTGTTGCTGTTTTTCAGGCTGTTTTGTTGTTGCTGTTTTTCAGGGTGTTTTGTTGTTGCTGTTTTTCAGGGTGTTTTGTTGTTGCTGTTTTTCAGGCTGTTTTGTTGTTGCTGTTTTGGCTTGAGCAGACTGACCTCCAGCAGGGGAAGAGTGGAATGCAGGTATTTGGGGGAAGAATAAAATCTGTGGACAGCAGAAGGGCTGACAGGTTGCAGAAGTTCCTGGCTGGACAGAACACCTGTGAGAGACAGAGAAACTGACCACCGCCCGTTAGATGTGGCTGGAACGGAGACACACAAATGATCAGGTCATACTTTGAAAGCAGCTTTGTTGACCAACAGTAGACCTTCCACACCCCTCTCCAAAATGTGGACAGTGTTCAGAACATGAAGACAACTTATCAACATGACACACACACAGTGTGATGAAAACATGCATGTGTAGCTAAAGACCCTTTTGACACTGACTGATGGAGTGTCACCATGCTGGTAGAACAAGGCACAAGCAGCCAACATTGATGGGCTCAAGTTTGGAAACTGCTGGCACAAAATTTCCATTAAAAATGGGGGGAGGGAGGAGACTGCCTACACAATCTAAGCTTTGAAACTATTCTCACACCAATCCCAAACAAAAACAAAAAACATGCTTACACACAAAATAAAACATCCCTGACATTCTATTCACAGTGCCCTTTTTAAAAGGACAGACACGGTGACACAAGCAAATGACCACATCCAGCTTCCACAGTTCCGACAGAAAGCAAAGCCCCAGTTTGTTGTGATTTGAACTCTGTCAGTGTCCCGTCCTGAGAGGTGCTGCAAGAAGCAGGGAAAACAGGTCCCAGCAACAAACTCTCTTTGTTGAGAGGAACAAACACAAACATAAACCAGTTCCAGTTTCAGGGAGTGTGGGAGTGGCCACTGAGTCCTGTACACTGCACGGCGTCAGCTTTAAAGGGAAACAGGGAGCAGGTGCCAGGCCTGACACATTAACCAATGCACTGGTCACGGCTTTCACTGACAAAAAACATTAACACTGGTCACGGCTTTCACTGACAAAAAACATTAACACTGGTCACGGCTTTCACTGACAAAAAACATTAACACTGGTCACGGCTTTCACTGACAAAAAACATTAACAAAGGAAAACAAACCACACACAGGGCAGCAGTCTGCCTGCTGGTCTTCAGGACCCAGGAAATCCTGACACAGGAACCTTGAGAGGATTTTGTTGTTTTTCTCTTCTGGTTCAGCTGACTGACTGTATCATACAGACACAGGAACCTTGAGAGGATTTTGTTGTTTTTCTCTTCTGGTTCAGCTGATTGACTGTATCATACAGACACAGGAACCTTGAGAGGATTTTGTTGTTTTTCTCTTCTGGTTCAGCTGACTGACTGACTGTACCATACAGACACAGGAACCTTGTGAGGATTTTGTTGTTTTTCTTCTGGTTCAGCTGATTGACTGTATCATACAGACACAGGAACCTTGAGAGGATTTTGTTGTTTTCCTCTTCTGGTTCAGCTGACTGACTGACTGGATCATGCAACACTCTCATTCTTTCAACACTTTTTTCTTCTTTCTTCCTTCATTTTAATACTTGTTCTGTTCCTTCCTCCCAGTCTTCAGTTCTTCCCTCAGAAAATACAAACAGCATGACCAAACTTCTCACTCACTGACCTCTCTCTACCTCTCTCTCTCTCTGTACCTGTGTGTCCATGCACTGACCTCTCTCTACCTCTCTCTCTCTCTGTACCTGTGTGTCCATGCACTGACCTCTCTCTACCTCTCTCTATCTCTGTACCTGTGTGGCCATGCACTGACCTCTCTCTACCTCTCTCTCTCTCTGTACCTGTGTGTCCATGCACTGACCTCTCTCTACCTCTCTCTCTCTCTCTCTGTACCTGTGTGTCCATGCACTGACCTCTCTCTACCTCTCTCTGTACCTGTGTGTCCAGGCACTGACCTCTCTCTACCTCTCTCTCTCTCTGTACCTGTGTGTCCATGCACTGACCTCTCTCTACCTCTCTCTCTCTCTGTACCTGTGTGTCCATGCACTGACCTCTCTCTACCTCTCTCTCTCTCTGTACCTGTGTGTCCATGCACTGACCTCTCTCTACCTCTCTCTCTCTCTGTACCTGTGTGTCCATGCACTGACCTCTCTCTACCTCTCTCTCTCTCTGTACCTGTGTGTCCATGCACTGACCTCTCTCTACCTCTCTCTCTCTGTACCTGTGTGTCCATGCACTGACCTCTCTCTACCTCTCTATCTCTCTGTACCTGTGTGTCCATGCACTAACATGCACACACACACACAAATCAGCCATGTCCTCATTTTCATCTAACATTAAACTTTCTCCCCTCCTGCCCCTTTATTTTTCAATTTTTCAGCAAGCAAGCCCTGACAACTTTCTGGCTGTTATCCCGTTCTGCAGATGGCAAAGACATGTTGGTCAGCTGGACAGCGGCACATTTCACCACCAGCACCAATTCCCATTTTGTTCTCAGCATGTTAGTGAGTGCTGTGACTGGGTGGGTCTGGTCTTCACTCAGGGCATGGCTTTGAGGTCTTCACTCAGGGCACGGCTTTGAGGTCTTCACTCAGGGCATGGCTTTGAGGTCTTCACTCAGGGCACGGCTTTGAGGTCTTCACTCAGGGCATGGCTTTGAGGTCTTCACTCAGGGCACGGCTTTGAGGTCTTCACTCAGGGCATGGCTTTGAGGTCTTCACTCAGGGCATGGCTTTGAGGTCTTCACTCAGGGCATGGCTTTGAGGTCTTCACTCAGGGCACGGCTTTGAGGTCTTCACTCAGGGCACGGCTTTGAGGTCTTCACTCAGGGCACGGCTTTGAGGTCTTCACTCAGGGCACGGCTTTGAGGTCTTCACTCAGGGCACGGCTTTGAGGTCTTCACTCAGGGCATGGCTTTGAGGTCTTCACTCAGGGCATGACTTTGTGCTATCTTTGGAAAGCTGTTAGGCACTGGAAATAATAACATGCAGCACATTGTTGAAGTGTCAACAGTTTACAGTTGTAACACACAACACTCTCCCAGATCAGAGCCAGCTTGGACTCTTTCCTCCCACATCAAAGCCACTTTGGACGTGCTGTTGTCGTGTGTGTGTGTGTGTGTGTGTGAGTGCATCAAGAATGATTCCATCAAGAATCATCCATCAGCTTTAATATATATATATATTCTTTTTATTTTAAATTGAACTGTAGGTCATACACGAATCAACTCATGTCCAGTTTTTGACAGTTTTCAAACATCATAATTTTCTGCTGACTCTGAACGATCAGTGCCACGAAACATTCCACACCACACCACCACACACTGGTGTGGGCAGCAGTCGAAAAGACCCACACTGGCTTCACTCACTCACACTTTGCTATGAAACAGTAGTTGTTGTCCCCCCCCCCCCCCCCCCCCAATTCCCGACTGTAGTCCTGATCAGCCTGACCGGCACGACGTCAGCCAACAAGGGAAGTTCCGTCAGCACAGGCCCCCAACACCCACAGCAACAGGGCAGAGGGGGAGAGATCAACCACACAAAAAACAAAAAACCTCCAGAAAAGGCAGCCTGACCCTACAGATAGGTGTCTATATGCAAGTCGTCAAGGTCAATGTCGTCCACAGACTGGTCATGCAGGTCATCGACATCATCACCATCTTGGTGGGCCCCCCCTACAGGGCTGAGGTCCTCAAAGTCGTGGTCCTCGTCCGAGGGCTCACTGCTGTCCAGCCACGACTGGACCCTGGTCACCAGCCGCTCCTGGTAGTCAGCCTCGTCAGCGATGATCTCCTCCTGGATGCCGTGCGGGGAACACATCTCCTCAAGCTGCAGCGGCTGGAAGTGCTTGGGGGAGCTGGAGGGCCGCAGTCTGACCGACCCCCCTGAGGGCACGGGGGGGGACCTGGGGGCAGTCCTCCGCCGACACCAGGCAGTTGTGGTGGGTGGGGGGATAGAAGTTGTGGGAGGACGACTGCAGGTAGGTGCTGGCCTTCTCCCCCCCAGCCCCCACCACATCCCGCCCCTCGGGAGAGGTCAGCGGGGGGTCATTGTCACCACTCTCTGAGGCCCAGGGCAGGGGCAGGGAACTCTGGGAGGTCCAGGGCGGGGGCAAGGTGTCGCAGGGCTTGTCAGCCTTGTGGTCCTCACAGGGACTGCTGGAGGCAGCGGCGGCAGGGGGGGAGGTGTCCGGGGTGGTGGTGGTGGTGGTGGTGGAGGGGAAGATGTCAAACACAGGTGTGCGGTGGGTGGTGGGTGCGGGGGCACCGATGGTGTTCTCCGGGGACACGTAAGGGGACCCGGACTCCGTCAGGTGGTTGTAGGCCAGGTTGTCTGCCCATGATGGGGCCTGCGACATGAGGGGGTGGTCGTCGTCAGGCATGCTCAGCGAGATGGACGACCTCACTGGGGGCAGCTGGGTCGTTCGTTTCCACGGCAACACACGCTCCGCTTCGGTCTCCTCCGGGGGGGACGCTAGATCATCATCCAGATCCGATGCTCCCGAGTCTGGGGACAGAGATGGCGGCATGAGTCGTGGTCTGCAGGCCGGGACCGTCAGCATTTCTCACACACACACACACACACACACACACACACAGACACACACAATGCACACACACACACACAGACACACACAATGCACACACACACAATGCGCACACACACACACAATGCGCACACACACACACACACGCGCACACACACACACACACACACACACACACACACACACACACACACACACACACACACACACACACACTGCATTCCTTCCTTTCTTTTCCAAAAACATCTGCCCCCAAATACAGCACAATACAATGTCATACAGCTAAATACCATACAATACCACACAATACAATGCATCATAATACCAGACAATAACACACCACACCGTACAATAACATACATTACCATACTACACAATATAATGCAACACCACACAATACAACACCATTCATACACAATACCACACAGCACAACACCATACATACACGATACCACACACACACCACACCACACATACACCACACCACACACACACCACACCACACACACACCATACCACACACACACCACACCACACATACACCATACCACACACACACCACACCACACACACACCACACCACACACACACCACACATACACCACACCACACACACACCACACCACACACACACCATACCACACACACACCACACATACACCATACCACACACACACCACACCACACACACACCAACCACACATACTGATACACCACACATACACCATACCACACACACACCACACCATACATACACCATACCACACACACACCATACCACACACACACCATACCATACACCACACCACACCACACACACACCATACCACACATACACCACACCACACATACTGATACACCACACATACACCATACCATACACACACCACACCACACACACACCACACCACACATACAACACACACCATACCATACATACACCACACCACACACACACCACACCACACATACACCACACCACACATACACCACACCACACACACACCACACCACACACACACCACACCACACATACTGATACACCACACACACACCACACCACACATACACCACACCACACACACACCATACCACACATACACCACACCACACACACACCACACCACACATACTGATACACCACACACACACCATACCATACATACACCATACCACACACACACCACACCACACACACACCATACCATACATACACCACACCACACACACACCACACCACACATACTGATACACCACACACACACCATACCACACACACACCACACCACACATACACCACACCACACACACACCATACCACACACACACCATACCACACACACACCACACCACACACACACCACACCACACATACTGATACACCACACACACACCATACCACACACACACCACACCACACATACACCACACCACACACACACCACACCACACATACTGATACACCACACACACACCATACCACACATACACCATACCACACACACACCACACCACACACACACCATACCACACACACACCACACCACACATACACCATACCACACACACACACCATACCACACATACACCATACCACACATACACCACACCACACATACTGATACACCACACACACACCATACCACACATACACCATACCACACATACACCACACCACACACACCACACCACATACACCATACCACACATACACCACACCACACACACACCACACCACACACACACCACACCACACACACACCATACCACACATACACCATACCACACATACACCACACCACACATACTGATACACCACACATACACCACACCACACACACACCATACCACACATACACCATACCACACATACACCACACCACACATACACCACACCACACATACACCACACCACACACACACCATACCATACACACCATACCACATACACCACACCACACACACACCACACCACACACACACCACACCACACACACACCACACCACACATACACCATACCATACACACACCATACCACACATACACCACACCACACATACACCATACCACACATACACCATACCACACATACACCATACCATACACACACCACACCAAACACACACCACACCACACACACACCACACCACACACACACCACACCACACACACACCACACCACACACACACCACACCACACACACACCATACCACACACACACCATACCACACATACACCATACCACACATACACCACACCACACACACACCATACCACACACACACCATACCACACACACACCACACCACACACACACCATACCACACATACACCATACCACACATACACCACACCACACACACACCATACCACACATACACCACACCACACATACTGATACACCACACACACACCACACCACACATACACCACACCACACACACACCATACCACACACACACCATACCACACATACTGATACACCACACATACACCATACCACACATACACCATACCACACACACACACCATACCACACACACACCATACCACCTATACACCATAAAACACACACACCATAGCACACAGCACAATACCACACAATACAAGGCAGTACATACCCAGTGAGGTCAGTCTGGACTCCATGGGAGCTCCAAGAGTGAACTTGACGGCTTCCCTCAAGGCGTCCTCTTCCTCCTCCCCCATCTTTCTCTCTCCCTCCTCCTCCCCTTCCTCCCCTCTTCCCGTCCTTTCCTCTTCCTCCCTGCCTGCTTTCTCTGGAACCAGAGACACACATCACCGTGCCAGCTGGCTGCTTCCTGCTGCTCAACTTCCTTCATGACTTGGGGATCAAATGCTCTACTTTGTCCATTCATTTTTTGGATAACCAAAAAAAAATGTTAATGACTATGACTGTGAAGGAAGCACTGGGTGAAAAACACACAGGTGAACAAAGCTGACAGTGTTGATATGAACAACTCAATTAAGAACAACAACAACAAAAAATCATTAATCTGTTTGCTGCTGTGGACCCATTATGTTTACCAAATCCATAAATTTTCCTTTGTGTGTGTAAACAATGCACACACACACACATAGACACACCATACACACACACATACACACACACACACCATACACACACACACAAACACCATACACACACATCACACACACACACACACACACACACACACACGCACACACACAAACACCATACACACACATCACACACATGCACACACACACACATCACACACACGCACACACACACACACACACACACACATACCATACACACACACATAATCCCATCCCAACCAATACACCCCTCCCCAAAAACCCCAACCCACACAGACCTTTGACAGTGTGTTTGGTTTCGTCCATGGTGGTGATGTTGGCGTGGGGAGGGGGCGTTTTGAGGGGGGTGACCCCCTGCTGTCGCTGGACTTCCAGGCTGATGAATCGCCGCAGCTGTTGGTGGGCCTGGTGGTGGGACAGCTGCCCTGCCCCGCCCTCCCCCTGCCCCTCTCCCAGGGTGTGCCTCCGCTCCATCACGAACTGTCACCATAATGATAATGATAACAACAATCCGCTCCATCACGAACTGTCACCATAATGATAATGATAATAACAATCCGCTCCATCACGAACTGTCACCATAATGATAATGATAACAACAATCCGCTCCATCACGAACTGTCACCATAATGATAATGATAATGATAATAACAATCCGCTCCATCACGAACTGTCACCATAATGATAATGATAATGACACTCCGCCCCATCACGAACTGTCACCATAATGATAATGATAACAATCCGCTCCATCACGAACTGTCACCATAATAATGATAATGATAATAACACTCCACTCCATCACGAACTGTCACCATAATGATAATGATAACAATCCGCTCCATCACGAACTGTCACCATAATGATAATGATAATAACAATCCGCTCCATCACGAACTGTCACCATAATGATAATGATAATAACAATCCGCTCCATCACGAACTGTCACCATAATGATAATGATAACAATCCGCTCCATCATGAACTGTCACCATAATGATAATGATAATAACAATCCGCTCCATCACGAACTGTCACCATAATGATAATGATAATAACAATCCGCTCCATCACGAACTGTCACCATAATGATAATGATAACAATCCGCTCCATGATGAACTGTCACCATAATGATAATGATAATAACAATCCGCTCCATCATGAACTGTCACCATAATGATAATGATAATAACAATCCGCTCCATCATGAACTGTCACCATAATGATAATGATAATAACACTCCGCTCCATCACGAACTGTCACCATAATGATAATAACAATCCGCTCCATCACGAACTGTCACCATAATGATAATAACAATCCGCTCCATCACGAACTGTCACCATAATGATAATGATAATAACAATCCGCTCCATCATGAACTGTCACCATAATGATAATGATAATAACAATCCGCTCCATCACGAACTGTCACCATAATGATAATAACAATCCGCTCCATCACGAACTGTCATCATCATAATGATAATGATAATAACAATCTGCTCCATCACGAACTGCCATCATCATAATGATAATGATAATAACAATCCGCTCCATCACGAACTGTCATCACCATAATGATAATGATAATAACAATCCGCTCCATCACGAACTGTCATCATCATAATGATAATGATAATAACAATCCGCTCCATCACGAACTGTCATCATCATAATAATAATGATAATGATAATAACAATCCGCTCCATCACGAACTGTCATCATCATAATGATAATGATAATGATAATAACAATCCTCTCCATCACAAACTGTCATCATCATAATTATGATGGAGTCTCCCGTCGGACCAACGGACAAGTAGGCAGGCAGGCTTATCTGTCGGTGTGTGTCCTCATATGGGAGAAGAGGCCGATTCTGGATGCGCAGCACTTCCCACAGGTGTTGCAAGGGAAAACGTCTCCAGAAGTTGAGCACTGCTTCCTTCGCTCACACTTCTCCTTAATGGCCAGCGTTCTCTTGTTTTCAAACGTCTTTATGCCACTAGAGCACAGCATCCTCCAGTGAGAGCGGTCAAGGGCATCAGTTTCCCAGGAAGCGATGTCTATGTCACAGGCTTTGAGGTTTGTCTTCAAGGTGTGCTTGAAGTGTTTGCAGGGTCTTCCAAGTTCCCGGTGGCCTTCCTTCAGCTGGCCATACAGTAGCATCTTCGAGATCCTGCTGTCTGTCATGCGGACAACGTGTCCTGTCCAGCGTAGCTGGCACTGGATCAGCAGGCTTTTGATGCCGGGCAGGCCGCTCCTCTCTAGGACCTGGCGGTTGGAGACCCTGTTTTGCCACTTTATGCTGAGGATCTTTCGTAGGCATCTTTGGTGAAACTGCTCAAGTTGTTGAATGTGACAGCGATACATTGTCCATGTTTCACAGCAGTACAACAAGGTGGTCAGCACAACAGCTCTGTAGGTTTTGATTTTGGTGCTGAGCCTGATGCCTTTGTTGTTCCACAGCCTGTTGGTGAGTCTGCCAAAGGCAGAGCTGGCCTTGGCGATGCACAGTGTCACTTCTGCATCAAGGGCTCCGTTGCTGCACAGGGTGCTGCCCAGGTAGCAAAACTTGTCGACTGACTTGATCTCTGTGTCATCGATCTTGACTGCAGGTGGGGGGGAGGCACTGGCGTTCTGTGAGCTAGCTGGTTGGTACATGGACTTGGTCTTGCTGAGGCTGATGGTGAGTCCAAAGCAACTGCAGGAGGTTGAGAACCTGTCCGTAATGAACTGCATGTCCTCATGGAAGTGCGCAGCAAGCGTGCAGTCATCAGCGAAGAGGAACTCTCTCAACAGTGCCTCAAACACCCTGGACCTGGCATGGAGTCGCCACAAGTTGAAAAGTTTGCCATCTGTGCGAAACTGAATGTAGATGCCCCGGTCGCAGTCTCCTATACTGCTGATGGAAAAGGTCAGTGGACATGGTTCTGTCGTTTTACCAAGACTTTTCCAGCCCTGAAAATGGTTTGTTAAATCCAGCATTTACCAAGACTTTTCCAGCCCTGAAAATGGTTTGTTAAATCCAGCATTTACCAAGACTTTTCCAGCCCTGAAAATGGTTTGTTAAATCCAGCATTTACCAAGACTTTTCCAGCCCTGAAAATGGTCCTGTCATTTCACAAGACTTGTCCTGACTTGATGGCTGTGTGTGAATCATGCCCATTGCCCACACTGACTGACTGACAGCACTCTGTCCACACTGACTGACTGACTGCACTCTGTCCACACTGACTGACTGCACTCTGTCCACACTGACTGACTGACTGCACTCTGTCCACACTGACTGACTGACTGCACTCTGTCCACACTGACTGACTGCACTCTGTCCACACTGACTGACTGACTGCACTCTGTCCACACTGACTGACTGACTGACTGCACTCTGTCCACACTGACTGACTGACTGACTGCACTCTGTCCACACTGACTGCACTCTGTCCACACTGACTGACTGACTGCACTCTGTCCACACTGACTGACTGACTGACTGCACTCTGTCCACACTGACTGACTGACTGCACTCTGTCCACACTGACTAACTGACTGCACTCTGTCCACACTGACTGCACTCTGCCCACACTGACTGACTGCACTCTGTCCACACTGACTGACTGACTGACTGCACTCTGTCCACACTGACTGACTGACTGCACTCTGTCCACACTGACTGACTGACTGCACTCTGCCCACACTGACTGACTGACTGCACTCTGCCCACACTGACTGACTGACTGCACTCTGTCCACACTGACTGACTGACTGCACTCTGTCCACACTGACTGACTGACTGCACTCTGTCCACACTGACTGACTGACTGCCCTCTGTCCACACTGACTGACTGACTGCCCTCTGTCCACACTGACTGCACTCTGCCCACACTGACTGACTGACTCCCCTCTGTCCACACTGACTGACTGACTGCACTCTGTCCACACTGACTGACTGACTGCCCTCTGTCCACACTGACTGACTGACTGCACTCTGTCCACACTGACTGCACTCTGTCCACACTGACTGACTGACTGCACTCTGCCCACACTGACTGACTGACTGCACTCTGCCCACACTGACTGACTGACTCCCCTCTGTCCACACTGACTGACTGACTGACTGCACTCTGCCCACACTGACTGACTGACTCCCCTCTGTCCACACTGACTGACTGTCTCCACTCTGTCCACACTGACTGACTGACTGACTGCACTCTGTCCACACTGACTGACTGACTGCACTCTGTCCACACTGACTGACTGACTGCCCTCTGTCCACACTGACTGCACTCTGTCCACACTGACTGACTGACTGCACTCTGTCCACACTGACTGACTGACTGACTGCACTCTGTCCACACTGACTGACTGACTGCACTCTGTCCACACTGACTGACTGACTGACTGCACTCTGTCCACACTGACTGACTGCACTCTGTCCACACTGACTGACTGACTCCCCTCTGTCCACACTGACTGACTGACTGCACTCTGCCCACACTGACTGACTGCACTCTGTCCACACTGACTGACTGACTGCACTCTGTCCACACTGACTGACTGCACTCTGCCCACACTGACTGACTGACTGCACTCTGTCCACACTGACTGACTGACTGACTCCCCTCTGTCCACACTGACTGACTGACTGCACTCTGCCCACACTGACTGACTGCACTCTGTCCACACTGACTGACTGACTGCACTCTGTCCACACTGACTGACTGACTGCACTCTGTCCACACTGACTGACTGCACTCTGCCCACACTGACTGACTGACTGCACTCTGTCCACACTGACTGACTGACTGACTCCCCTCTGTCCACACTGACTGACTGACTGCACTCTGTCCACACTGACTGACTGACTGCACTCTGTCCACACTGACTGACTGCACTCTGTCCACACTGACTGACTGACTGCACTCTGTCCACACTGACTGACTGACTGCACTCTGTCCACACTGACTGACTGACTGCACTCTGTCCACACTGACTGACTGCACTCTGTCCACACTGACTGACTGACTGACTGCACTCTGTCCACACTGACTCCACTCTGTCCACACTGACTGACTGACTCCACTCTGTCCACACTGACTGACTGACTCCACTCTGTCCACACTGACTGACTGACTGCACTCTGTCCACACTGACTGACTCCACTCTGTCCACACTGACTGACTGACTGCACTCTGTCCACACTGACTCCACTCTGTCCACACTGACTGACTGACTCCACTCTGTCCACACTGACTGACTGACTGCACTCTGTCCACACTGACTCCACTCTGGCCACACTGACTGACTGACTGCACTCTGTCCACACTGACTGCACTCTGTCCACACTGACTGACTGACTCCACTCTGCCCACACTGACTGACTGACTGCACTCTGTCCACACTGACTGACTGACTGCACTCTGTCCACACTGACTGACTGACTGCACTCTGTCCACACTGACTGACTGACTGCACTCTGCCCACACTGACTGACTGCACTGACTGACTGCACTCTGTCCACACTGACTGACTGACTGCACTCTGTCCACACTGACTGACTGACTGCACTCTGTCCACACTGACTGACTGACTGCACTCTGTCCACACTGACTGACTGACTGACTGCACTCTGGCCACACTGACTGACTGACTGCACTCTGTCCACACTGACTGACTGACTGCACTCTGCCCACACTGACTGACTGACTGCACTCTGTCCACACTGACTCCACTCTGTCCACACTGACTGACTGACTCCACTCTGTCCACACTGACTGACTGACTGCACTCTGTCCACACTGACTCCACTCTGGCCACACTGACTGACTGACTGCACTCTGTCCACACTGACTGCACTCTGTCCACACTGACTGACTGACTCCACTCTGCCCACACTGACTGACTGACTGCACTCTGTCCACACTGACTGACTGCAATCTGTCCACACTGACTGACTGACTGACTGCACTCTGCCCACACTGACGGACTGACTCCACTCTGTCCACACTGACTGACTGCACTCTGCCCACACTGACTGACTGACTGCACTCTGTCCACACTGACTGACTGACTCCCCTCTGTCCACACTGACTGACTGACTGCACACTGTCCACACTGACTGACTGACTCCCTTCTGTCCACACTGACTGACTGACTGCACACTGTCCACACTGACTGACTGTCTCCACTCTGTCCACACTGACTGACTGACTGACTGCACTCTGTCCACACTGACTGACTGACTGCAGTCTGTCCACACTGACTGACTGACTGCACTCTGTCCACACTGACTGCACTCTGTCCACACTGACTGACTCCACTCTGTCCACACTGACTGACTGACTGCACTCTGTCCACACTGACTGACTGACTGACTGCACTCTGTCCACACTGACTGACTGACTGCACTCTGTCCACACTGACTGACTGACTGACTGCACTCTGCCCACACTGACTGACTGACTGCACTCTGTCCACACTGACTGACTGACTGACTGCACTCTGTCCACACTGACTGACTGACTGACTGCACTCTGTCCACACTGACTGACTGACTCCCCTCTGTCCACACTGACTGACTGCACTCTGTCCACACTGACTGACTGACTCCCCTCTGCCCACACTGACTGACTGACTGCAGTCTGTCCACACTGACTGACTGACTGACTGCACTCTGTCCACACTGACTGACTGACTCCCCTCTGTCCACACTGACTGACTGCCCTCTGTCCACACTGACTGACTGACTGCACTCTGCCCACACTGACTGACTGACTGCACTCTGTCCACACTGACTGACTGACTGCAGTCTGTCCAGCACCCAGCACCCTGTGAAGCCTCACCGTCTTGCGAGGCCTGAACATGGCGTCCTCCAGCACGTGGTGCATCAGAGAGTCGTCCACGTCCTTCCTGGAGTACACAGACTCCACAGCATGGATGTCCAGCACTGTGGAGGGGGGCGAGAAGTACACTTCATGCTCACTGAAAGCAACGACACACAGTCTGTTAGCAAGGAAAACTGTGTGTGTGTGTGTGTGTTCGTTCTTTAGTTTAGCGTCTTTTTACTATCAGTGATATTAGACTATTAAAAAACAAGAGAGGCAAGGCCTTCAAGACTCACATGTGATACACTGAAAAAAAAATCCAAGCTTTTTATGTATTGTGTATAATTTCAAATTGTAATGTTTAAGATGAGAAAGATCAGTTTAAAGCGAATTAATTCCCCTAGCATTAATTACAGAGTATTTTCCATTTTTTACTATCTGCACCAAAACGTTTGCAAAATAATTAAAACTTCCATGCTTAGCAAAAGAAGTTCCTGTACGAACAAAAAATGATAATAATGACTGCTCTTGTTGTTGGGTCAGAATATCAGATCAAAGTGCCAAGTTTAGAGAATACAAAAAATATAAATATAACAGTAAATGCAGTTTGCATATAATTAGGCTTCATTTTTTTTTTTTTTTTTTTTGTGCCCATCCCAGAGGTGGAATATTGTTATAAACAAGATGACTGGAAAGAACTGAATTTTTCCTATTTTTATGCCTAATTTGGTGTCAACTGACAAAGTATTTGCAGAGAAAATGTCAATGTTAAAGTTTACCACGGACACACAGACACACACACAGACAACCAAACACCGGGTTAAAACATAGACTTACTTTGTTTACACAAGTGAGTCAAAAAGATAAAAAGAAAAAGCGGGGGTGGAGGGGAACAGAAAAGGTAAACTACCAAAAAATGCATAACTAACATGCAATTACATTTAACACTAACAATTCAATAATGATAATAATAATCAGAAACCATTAACACAATTCCGAAGTGCATTAAAGGAATATAGAAATAGGGCTATGAACTAATGCCTGTGAAAGTTTGACCATAAGAACCTCGTCAGAAATAACTTTCCAAAAATCATGTGCAGAATAGTTATTCTCTTTGAAATACTTGGGCAAGAAGGTACGTAACTGCTGACAGTGAAACAAACAATGATGCTAGCTGAACTGGATGCATGTAACATTTTCACCATAATTTGTCTTCAGCGCATCAAGTTGTATATGGACTAAACTGATTTGAAAAAAAAGAAAAAGAACAATATAAGTATAACGACTTATGATGACGATGTTATTGTTAATGTTCACTGCATTCAAAATTGTTTTTTTTCTTGGTTTTTTCCCTTTCTTTTCCATCTGCTCTGAACTGTTATAATGAATTAAACGGTGGTCGACCCAAGAAAGTCCGGGACAAGAAAACAAAAACAAAAGTTTTATACGGAAGAAAGTTGGTTATTAATCTTGTTTTGCAAGCTGATGGACTTGGTATCTTTTCTTTAATAATATTCTTGGGGAATAATGTCCCTTTATGTTTTAAAAACTTTTCCTTCCATTGGTTATGAAATCGACCCCATGCTGATTTTTCTAACAAAGTGTATGCCTCTTTTATGGAAAGACAGACATGTATTTTGGTCGATTTTTCTGAATCTTGTGTTCCTCTTTTAGCTGTTTTATCAGCAGCTTCATTGCCATGAATGCCCACATGAGAAGACACCCAACAAAAACTGACCTCAGTCCCTTCAGTCCCCAAACAATGTACCAGTGTGTGTGTGATAACTCACTCGAGGGACACGGCAGACACTTTGTGGTTGTTGGTGGCATCCCCAGTGGAGAGAGGGGGGTCGGAGACCAGGAGAGGACCGAGGAAGGTTCCGTGCGAGGTGATGTGGTGCATGGCGTCACGCACGTTGAGGCGTGACAGCACTGTCAGGATGGACGTCTCCCGCGTCTGGGGCTTCTCCTTCAGCAACAGGGGCTTCAGGTACCGGATGTTGAAGTGCTCAAACCTGCACAACATCACCTAGCAGGTCAGTACATTGATGTTGAAGTGATCAAACCTGACCAACATCACCTAGCAGGTCAGTACATTGATGTTGAAGTGATCAAACCTGACCAACATCACCTAGCAGGTCAGTACATTGATGTTGAAGTGATCAAACCTGACCAACATCACCTAGCAGGTCAGTACATTGATGTTGAAGTGATCAAACCTGCACCTAGCAGGTCAGTACATTGAAGTTGAAGTGATCAAACCTGCACAACATCACCTAGCAGGTCAGTACATTGATGTTGAAGTGATCAAACCTGCACCTAGCAGGTCAGTACATTGATGTTGAAGTGATCAAACCTGCACCTAGCAGGTCAGTACATTGATGTTGAAGTGATCAAACCTGCACATCACCTAGCAGGTCAGTACATTGATGTTGAAGTGATCAAACCTGCACATCACCTAGCAGGTCAGCACATTGATGTTGAAGTGATCAAACCTGCACATCACCTAGCAGGTCAGTACATTGATGTTGAAGTGATCAAACCTGCACATCACCTAGCAGGTCAGCACATTGATGTTGAAGTGATCAAACCTGACCAACATCACCTAGCAGGTCAGCACATTGATGTTGAAGTGATCAAACCTGACCAACATCACCTAACAGGTCAGTACATTGATGTTGAAGTGATCAAACCTGCACATCACCTAGCAGGTCAGCATATTGATGTTGAAGTGATCAAACCTGACCAACATCACCTAGCAGGTCAGTACATTGATGCTGAAGTGATCAAACCTGCACAACATCATCTAGCAGGTCAGTACATTGATGCTGAAGTGATCAAACCTGACCAACATCAACACCTAGCAGATCAACATGTTGATGTTGAAGTGATCAAACCTGACCAACATCAACACCTAGCAGATCAACATGCTGATCTTGAAGTGATCAAACCTGACCAACATCAACACCTAGCAGATCAACATGTTGATCTTGAAGTGATCAAACCTGACCAACATCAACACCTAGCAGATCAACATGTTGATCTTGAAGTGATCAAACCTGACCAACATCAACGCCTAGCAGGAGATTAAAGGAGTAATAAGTATCATGATGAAAACAGCAGCAGTAGTTGTAACACAATTTAAAGACAAAAATAAAATGATAATAATATTGAATTTATGTATATAGTGCTGTGAATACATTAAACACTGCTTTTTAAACTTTTTTTTTACACTACACAACATGACACATGCAGCACAACAAAACACAACACATCATATAATAACACACGACAACACAACACGCCACAACATGACACACGCAGCACAACAGAACACAACACATCATATAATAACACACCACAACACAACACGCCACAACATGACACACGCAGCACAACAAAACACAACACATCATATAATAACACACCACAACACAACACACCACAACATGACACACCCAGCACAACAAAACACATCATATAATAACACATTGCAACACAACACGCCACAACATGACACATACAGCACAAAACAACACATCATAAAATAACACACTAAACACATAACAAAATAACACACTACAACACACATCACAAAATAACACACTACAACACATATAAAAAAAGAACACACTACAACACATCACAAAATACAAACTATAACACACATCACAATATAACACACAACCACACGTCACAAAATA
This sequence comes from Babylonia areolata, assembly GCF_041734735.1. NCBI lineage: Eukaryota > Metazoa > Mollusca > Gastropoda > Neogastropoda > Buccinidae > Babylonia > Babylonia areolata. The sequence goes on from NC_134884.1 coordinate 48,791,149, forward strand.
ACAGACTACAACACACATCACAAAATAACACACTACAGCACATCACAAAATAACACACATCACAAAATAACACACTACAACACATCACAAAATAACAAACTACAACACACATCACAATATAACACACTACAACACACATTACAAAATAACACACTACAACACACATCACAAAATAACACACTACAACACACACCACAAAATAACACACTACAACACACATCACAATATAACACATTACAACACGGAACACAAAATAACACTACAACACACATCACAAAATAACACACATCACAAAATAACACACTACATCACAAAATAACAAACTACAACACACATCACAATATAACACACTACAGCACATCACAAAATAACACACATCACAAAATAACACACTACATCACAAAATAACAAACTACAACACACATCACAATATAACACACTACAACACACATTACAAAATAACACACTACAACACACATCACAATATAACACATTACAACACAGAACACAAAATAACACTACAACACACATCACAATGTAACACATTACAACACAGAACACAAAATAACACTACAACACACATCACAAAATAACACACTACAACACACATCACAAAATAACACACTACAACACACCACAAAATAACACACTACAACACACATCACAATATAACTCACTACAATGCACAACACAAAATAACACTACAACACACATCACAAAATAACACACTACAACACACATCACAAAATAACTCACTACAATGCACAACACAAAATAACACACTACAACACACCACAAAATAACACACTACAACACACATCACAATATAACACATTACAACACACCACAAAATAACACACTACAACACACCACAAAATAACACACTACAACACACCACAAAATAACACACTACAACACACATCACAATATAACACATTACAACACACCACAAAATAACTCACTACAACACACCACAAAATAACACACTACAACACACCACAAAATAACACACTACAACACACCACAAAATAACACACTACAACACACCACAAAATAACACACTACAACACACCACAAAATAACACACTACAACACACCACAAAATAACTCACTACAACACACCACAAAATAACACACTACAACACACCACAAAATAACTCACTACAACACACCACAAAATAACACACTACAACACACAATACACACTACAACACACCACAAAATAACACACTACAACACACCACAAAATAACACACTACAACACACCACAAAATAACACACTACAACACACCACAAAATAACACACTACAACACACCACAAAATAACACAAAAAAGCAACAACAACAAAACCAAACAGATATAACACAAGTGACAATAATACAACACACTACAAACAAGAATCAACACACTACAACACAACACACAGACACAACAACCTGACCCAAGTCAAGCCAAGGAAGCATCACCTGTTTTTTAAGGAGTTGTGGCTGGTGCGACCAATGATGTCCTCCACGCCTGCCATCAGGTGGTCGATCAGCTGTCCACACACACAACATCAATGTCACAGTCTGCCTCAAAGCTTCCTTGGGAGGGGGGGGGGGGGGTGCATGAGTGCATGTGTGCATGCATTTGTGTGTGTGTATGTGTGTGTGTGGCTGGGTGGCTGGGTGGGTGGGCATGTGTGCACACGTGTGGCCAGAGACCTAGTCTCACAATCAACACCTAGCAGATCAACATGTTGATGTTGAAGTGATCAAACCTGACCAACATCAACACCTAGCAGTCTTTTGAAGGCAATGTGAAGTCCTGAGTACAGCAAAATTATTGGGAACAGCTATCATCAAGAATCAAGGCTTGATATGTTTTTATTTATTTTTATTTTTTAAATGTCTTTTTGATTGGTAGAAAATTATTCATATGATTAATTCATCATACATGATTTTTTTTTTTTCAAACCAACATAAACAAATACACATATAACAAAAAAAATGTTCAGGCAAACTGTGATGACTGCACCTCAGTTCCCCCCCCCCCCCTCCAAATTTGTGACAGGAGAAATCCACTGACACTGACAGCCCGAAGGACAGGACAGAGGAAAGAACACAAACTCTTCCCTCCCTCCATCCACACACATCACAGTCACAATCCACCATTTCTTAATTCACCTCCACTGAATGCACATGGTGAGAGGGGAAACACACACACACACACACACACACACACACACACAAAACACTCACACAGCAACAAAGTTCATGATGTTACCTGAAGTGACACAGCAACAGTTCATGATTTTACTCCCAGTCCACACTGCTCCTCAGAGCAACATTCCCCCTTCCTCCCTCAACACACTGTCCCCCAAAGTCAGCTGTGCTCTTGAGGCAAAGTCACTGCTCCTTTATAAACTGTCCCCCCTGAGGAGGGAGAGGGGGTGGGGTGGCAGTGGAGAGGGGCTGGGGGTGGCAGGGGAAGTGGAAAGGGGTGTCATAAATCCTGCCCCAAATCCTGTTTCTATTTTCAGCTCAGGCTGACAAGGGAGACAAAGGAGGGCCAGTTGAGAAGCCAGGGGGCGCTGTCATCTGTCATGGAAAACAGCTGTGGGGGGATGGTGGGGGTGGAGAGGGGGGGTGGGGGTGGGGGTTAAACAATGTCTTCTCTACAGTCAGCTCCTCTTCAAGGTCAGTCACCAATCTTAGTATAACTGATATTTTTGATGTCTCTACATAAGCTCTGACTTCCCTCTCTCTCACCTCTGTCACTTGGTGGTGCTTTCCAGCCTCCACTGTTGGGTGTGTAGACTTCATGTCAGATCATTATAAAGTGATGTCCATGTGTGTGTGTGTGTGTGTGTGTGTGTGTGTACCCTATAAGAACCTCTCTTACTGTTTGTTGACAAGGAAACTGACACAGTACACCGGTTTCAGCTGGATCACTGCATGGACAAACACAGGAGGAGGGGGGGGGGGCTGTGGATGGAAGGGGGGGGGGTGAAGAGAAAAAGGTAAGGAAAAAGAGGAGGAGGTGAAAGAGGAGGAGGAGGAGGTGAAAGAGGAGGAGGAGGTGAAAGAGGAGGAGGAGGAGGTGAAAGAGGAGGAGGTGAAAGAGGAGGAGGAGGAGGTGAAAGAGGAGGAGGAGGTGAAAGAGGAGGAGGAGGAGGTGAAAGAGGAGGAGGAGGAGGTGAAAGAGGAGGAGGTGAAAGAGGAGGAGGAGGAGGTGAAAGAGGAGGAGGTGAAAGAGGAGGAGGTGAAAGGGGAGGAGGAGGAGGTGAAAGAGGAGGAGGAGGAGGAGGAGGAGGTGAAAGAGAAAGGGGAGAAAAGATAGGGAGAGAGCAGGAGAAAAAAAGGACGGAGGAGAAATGAGGAGAAAGCGAGGAGGAGTAAGGTGAAGGTAGGAGAAAGGACGGAGGAGAAATGAGGAGAAAGCGAGGAGGAGTAAGGTGAAGGTAGGAGAAAGGACGGAGGAGAAATGAGGAGAAAGCGAGGAGGAGTAAGGTGAAGATAGGAGAAAGGACAGAGGAGAAATGAGGGGAAAGCGAGGAGGAGTAAGGTGAAGGTAGGAGAAAGGACGAAGGAGAAATGAGGAGAAAGCAAGGAGGAGTAAGGTGAAGGTAGGAGAAAGGACTGAGGAGAAATGAGGAGAAAGCGAGGAGGAGGAGTAAGGTGAAGGTAGGAGAAGGATGGAGGAGAAATGAGGAGAAAGCGAGGAGGAGGAGTAAGGTGAAGGTAGGAGAAAGGACAGAGGAGAAAGCGAGGAGGAGTAAGGTGAAGATAGGAGAAAGGATGGAGGAGAAATGAGGAGAAAGCGAGGAGGAGGAGTAAGGTGAAGATAGGAGAAAGGACGGAGGAGGAGACTGAACACAAAGATGGAGAGTGAGAGGGAATAAACAGGAGAAAGAAAGTGCAGATAGGAGAAACAGTAAGAGAAAATTCAACACAAGCAGCAGCACCAGATGAAGAACAAAGACTGGACAACAAAGAGAGAAAAGAACCCTTAAAGAGTGACAGAACAATGAGTGAATAACAAAGATGACCAACACAGACTGAACAGAACATATAAAGAGTGACAGAACATCAAAAACTGAACAACAAAGACTGAACATCAAAGACTGAAAAGAACCTTAAAGAGTGACTGAACAACAAAGACTGAACAACAAAGACTGAACAACACAGACTGAACAGAACCTGTAAAGAGTGACAGAACAACACAGACTGAACAGAACCTGTAAAGAGTGACAGAACAACACAGACAGAACAACACAGACTGGACAGAACCTGTAAAGAGTGACAGAACAACACAGACTGGACAACACAGACTGGACAGAACCTGTAAAGAGCGACAGAACAACACAGACAGAACAACACAGACTCAGACTGGACAGAACCTGTAAAGAGTGACAGAACAACACAGACTGGACAGAACCTGTAAAGAGTGACAGAACAACACAGACTGGACAACACAGACTGGACAGAACCTGTAAAGAGTGACAGAACAACACAGACTGGACAGAACCTGTAAAGAGCGACAGAACAACACAGACTGAACAACACAGACTGGACAGAACCTGTAAAGAGTGACAGAACAACACAGACTGGACAGAACCTGTAAAGAGTGACAGAACAACACAGACTGGACAACACAGACTGGACAGAACCTGTAAAGAGTGACAGAACAACACAGACTGGACAACACAGACTGGACAGAACCTGTAAAGAGTGACAGAACAACACAGACTGGACAACACAGACTGAACAGAACCTGTAAAGAGCGACAGAACAACACAGACTGAACAGAACCTGTAAAGAGCGACAGAACAACACAGACTGAACAGAACCTGTAAAGAGTGACAGAACAACACAGACTGAACAGAACCTGTAAAGAGCGACAGAACAACACAGACTGAACAGAACCTGTAAAGAGCGACAGAACAACACAGACTGAACAGAACCTGTAAAGAGCGACAGAACAACACAGACTGAACAGAACCTGTAAAGAGCGACAGAACAACACAGACTGAACAGAACCTGTAAAGAGCGACAGAACAACACAGACTGGACAGAACCTGTAAAGAGTGACAGAACAACACAGACTGGACAACACAGACTGAACAGAACCTGTAAAGAGCGACAGAACAACACAGACTGAACAGAACCTGTAAAGAGCGACAGAACAACACAGACTGGACAGAACCTGTAAAGAGTGACAGAACAACACAGACTGGACAGAACCTGTAAAGAGTGACAGAACAACACAGACTGGACAGAACCTGTAAGGAGCGACAGAACAACACAGACTGAACAACACAGACTGGACAGAACCTGTAAAGAGTGACAGAACAACACAGACTGGACAGAACCTGTAAAGAGTGACAGAACAACACAGACTGGACAACACAGACTGGACAGAACCTGTAAAGAGTGACAGAACAACACAGACTGGACAGAACCTGTAAAGAGTGACAGAACAACACAGACTGGACAGAACCTGTAAAGAGTGACAGAACAACACAGACTGAACAACACAGACTGGACAGAACCTGTAAAGAGTGACAGAACAACACAGACTGGACAACACAGACTGGACAGAACCTGTAAAGAGCGACAGAACAACACAGACAGAACAACACAGACTGGACAGAACCTGTAAAGAGCGACAGAACAACACAGACTGGACAGAACCTGTAAAGAGTGACAGAACAACACAGACTGGACAGAACCTGTAAAGAGTGACAGAACAACACAGACTGGACAGAACCTGTAAGGAGCGACAGAACAACACAGACTGGACAGAACCTGTAAAGAGTGACAGAACAACACAGACTGGACAGAACCTGTAAAGAGTGACAGAACAACACAGACTGGACAGAACCTGTAAAGAGTGACAGAACAACACAGACTGGACAGAACCTGTAAAGAGTGACAGAACAACACAGACTGGACAACACAGACTGGACAGAACCTGTAAAGAGTGACAGAACAACACAGACTGGACAGAACCTGTAAAGAGTGACAGAACAACACAGACTGGACAGAACCTGTAAGGAGCGACAGAACAACACAGACTGAACAACACAGACTGGACAGAACCTGTAAAGAGTGACAGAACAACACAGACTGGACAGAACCTGTAAAGAGTGACAGAACAACACAGACTGGACAACACAGACTGGACAGAACCTGTAAAGAGCGACAGAACAACACAGACAGAACAACACAGACTGAACAGAACCTGTAAAGAGCGACAGAACAACACAGACTGGACAGAACCTGTAAAGAGTGACAGAACAACACAGACTGGACAGAACCTGTAAAGAGTGACAGAACAACACAGACTGGACAGAACCTGTAAAGAGCGACAGAACAACACAGACTGGACAGAACCTGTAAGGAGCGACAGAACAACACAGACTGAACAACACAGACTGGACAGAACCTGTAAAGAGTGACAGAACAACACAGACTGGACAGAACCTGTAAAGAGTGACAGAACAACACAGACTGGACAACACAGACTGGACAGAACCTGTAAAGAGTGACAGAACAACACAGACTGGACAGAACCTGTAAAGAGTGACAGAACAACACAGACTGGACAGAACCTGTAAAGAGCGACAGAACAACACAGACAGAACAACACAGACTGGACAGAACCTGTAAAGAGCGACAGAACAACACAGACTGAACAGAACCTGTAAAGAGTGACAGAACAACACAGACTGGACAACACAGACAGAACAACACAGACTGGACAACACAGACTGAAGAAAGAAGAGAAGACAGGAGGAAAGGAAGACAGAAGTGAGAAGAAGAAGACAGGAGGAAAGGAAGACAGAAGTGAGAAGAAGACAGGAGGAAAGGAAGACAGAAGGGAGAAGCAGAAGACAGGAGGAAAGGAAGACAGAAGTGAGAAGCAGAAGACAGGAGGAAAGGAAGACAGAAGTGAGAAGCAGAAGACAGGAGGAAAGGAAGACAGAAGGGAGAAGCAGAAGACAGGAGGAAAGGAAGACAGAAGTGAGAAGCAGAAGACAGGAGGAAAGGAAGACAGAAGTGAGAAGAAGAAGACAGGAGGAAAGGAAGACAGAAGTGAGAAGAAGAAGACAGGAGGAAAGGAAGACAGAAGTCAGAAGAAGAAGACAGGAGGAAAGGAAGACAGAAGTGAGAAGCAGAAGACAGGAGGAAAGGAAGACAGAAGGGAGAAGCAGAAGACAGGAGGAAAGGAAGACAGAAGTGAGAAGCAGAAGACAGGGACAGAAAAGACGAAGAAAGAAGAAAGCAGCAGTCCAGTCCCAGGAAGACGGCACCACCACCAACCTTTCCTGAAATCAACAGCCACCTCCAAGTAAAACCAACGTCCTCACGAAACTTCACTTCTGAACGACTGCACACACGTTTATCTCTTGGCGTCGCCTCCAAGTAAAACCAACGTCCTCACAAAACTTCACTTCTGAACAACTGCACACACGTTTATCTCTTGGCGTCGCCTCCAAGTAAAACCAACGTCCTCACAAAACTTCACTTCTGAACGACTGCACACACGTTTATCTCTTGGCGTCGCCTCCAAGTAAAACCAACGTCCTCACAAAACTTCACTTCTGAACGACTGCACACAGGTTTATCTCTTGGCGTCGCCTCCAAGTAAAACCAACGTCCTCACAAAACTTCACTTCTGAACAACTGCACACACGTTTATCTCTTGGCGTCGCCTCCAAGTAAAACCAACGTCCTCACAAAACTTCACTTCTGAACGACTGCACACACGTTTATCTCTTGGCGTCGCCTCCAAGTAAAACCAACGTCCTCACAAAACTTCACTTCTGAACGACTGCACACAGGTTTATCTCTTGACGTCGCCTCCAAGTAAAACCAACGTCCTCACAAAACTTCACTTCTGAACGACTGCACACACATTTATCTCTTGGCGTCGCCTCCAAGTAAAACCAACGTCCTCACAAAACTTCACTTCTGAACGACTGCACACAGGTTTATCTCTTGGCGTCGATCTTTACCGGTACACATTCTCCCCCTTGCCTCTCAGTGACGAAGCAGCAGTGACGTGACCGTCAGGCCTGACAAGCAATATTAAAGAGCTTGCAGTCATTGAGTGGGGCCAGGATTTAGGACCAAACCAGTCGCAGCCAGCAGAGATAAGGTGTGTTCCTTGACCCCCTTGAACCACATGCAGAGTCGCCCAGTTACCACTGTGAGGCTGCACTCCCCATGGACATTTATATGAGGGCACTGCGTCATTATCTGAAGCCCTCTCACTATCACTCTCTGCTTATCAGCTTCTTTGTGGAGTACAATAGCACGCGTAGGTTTTTGGGGGTTTATTTTTTCTTTCTTCTATATGACTGACAGAGAGGAAAAGAGAAGGGTAGAGGCAGCCCACAAGCAGTCCCTATATCCCCTGTCGTCAGGAACCTGCCTGACAAATGGACATCAGGTGGAGGTGAAAGAGGAAAGTAGAGGCAGCCCACAAGCAGTCCCTATATCCCCTGTCGTCAGGAACCTGTCTGACAAATGGACATCAGGTGGAGGTGAAAGAGGAAAGTAGAGGCAGCCCACAAGCAGTCCCTATATCCCCTGTCGTCAGGAACCTGCCTGACAAATGGACATCAGGTGGAGGTGAAAGAGGAAAGTAGAGGCAGCCCACAAGCAGTCCCTATATCCCCTGTCGTCAGGAACCTGTCTGACAAATGGACATCAGGTGGAGGTGAAAGAGGAAAGTAGAGGCAGCCCACAAGCAGTCCCTATATCCCCTGTCGTCAGGAACCTGTCTGACAAATGGACATCAGGTGGAGGTGAAAGAGGAAAGTAGAGGCAGCCCACAAGCAGTCCCTATATCCCCTGTCGTCAGGAACCTGTCTGACAAATGGACATCAGGTGGAGGTGAAAGAGGAAAGTAGAGGCAGCCCACAAGCAGTCCCTATATCCCCTGTCGTCAGGAACCTGTCTGACAAATGGACATCAGGTGGAGGTGAAAGAGGAAAGTAGAGGCAGCCCACAAGCAGTCCCTATATCCCCTGTCGTCAGGAACCTGTCTGACAAATGGACATCAGGTGGAGGTGAAAGAGGAAAGTAGAGGCAGCCCACAAGCAGTCCCTATATCCCCTGTCGTCAGGAACCTGTCTGACAAATGGACATCAGGTGGAGGTGAAAGAGGAAAGTAGAGGCAGCCCACAAGCAGTCCCTATATCCCCTGTCGTCAGGAACCTGTCTGACAAATGGACATCAGGTGGAGGTGAAAGAGGAAAGTAGAGGCAGCCCACAAGCAGTCCCTATATCCCCTGTCGTCAGGAACCTGTCTGACAAATGGACATCAGGTGGAGGTGAAAGAGGAAAGTAGAGGCAGCCCACAAGCAGTCCCTATATCCCCTGTCGTCAGGAACCTGCCTGACAAATGGACATCAGGTGGAGGTGAAAGAGGAAAGTAGAGGCAGCCCACAAGCAGTCCCTATATCCCCTGTCGTCAGGAACCTGTCTGACAAATGGACATCAGGTGGAGGTGAAAGAGGAAAGTAGAGGCAGCCCACAAGCAGTCCCTATATCCCCTGTCGTCAGGAACCTGTCTGACAAATGGACATCAGGTGGAGGTGAAAGAGGAAAGTAGAGGCAGCCCACAAGCAGTCCCTATATCCCCTGTCGTCAGGAACCTGCCTGACAAATGGACATCAGGTGGAGGAGGGGCGGGCTACCAAGCTGTACAGGCTTCATTACCAAACAACACAAATACAGCACCACAGTACAAAGTAAGAGTCACATGAAGAAATAATGCAACAGAGACCTGTTCAAAGCAGTCCTGACCACAGTTATGTGGAGAAATAACATGACACAGACCTGTTCAAAGCAGTCCTGACCACAGTTATGTGGAGAAATAACATGACACAGACCTGTTCAAAGCAGTCCTGACCAGTTATGTGGAGAAATAACATGACACAGACCTGTTCAAAGCAGTCCTGACCAGTTATGTGGAGAAATAACATGACACAGACCTGTTCAAAGCAGTCCTGACCAGTTATGTGGAGAAATAACATGACACAGACCTGTTCAAAGCAGTCCTGACCACAGTTATGTGGAGAAATAACATGACACAGACCTGTTCAAAGCAGTCCTGACCACAGTTATGTGGAGAAATAACATGACACAGACCTGTTCAAAGCAGTCCTGACCAGTTATGTGGAGAAATAACATGACACAGACCTGTTCAAAGCAGTCCTGACCAGTTATGTGGAGAAATAACATGACACAGACCTGTTCAAAGCAGTCCTGACCACAGTTATGTGGAGAAATAACATGACACAGACCTGTTCGAAGCAGTCCTGACCAGTTATGTGGAGAAATAACATGACACAGGCCTGTTCAAAGCAGTCCTGACCACAGTTATGTGGAGAAATAACATGACAAAGACCTGTTCAAAGCAGTCCTGACCAGTTATGTGGAGAAATAAAGGTGAGTTGTTGAGGGCTGTCAGAAATAACTGACTTGTTTCAATCATCTATGGACTGCTTGGTCAAGCCATGTCAATGAAGAAGTTTATAAGTCCATGATGAAAAATTATTCAGGTTAAAGATTTATGGTACCAAAATTTTTTTTATGGCCACCAGGGCAGTTAGATCATATCCACTGTGTCTACTATATAGATAGACAGACAGACAGATAATTATATCTAAAAATCTAACACACACACACACACACACACACACACACACACACACACACACACACACACATTTCTCTGCAGTGTGTGATACTGAAGAAGTGTTTCTGCACACCTTCACTATCCTGTAGTGGGACTGGAACCCACACCCCCCAGACAGTATGTATTGGCAGATGAGTGTCTTAACCATTCTGCCACGCTCCTCCTGATGGATGTCAATGGTCAGACTGCTATCTTTTCCATTGTCAGTTTGAATGTGAATGAAAAGTCTTTTTTTTTTCTTTCAAACTGAATGCCAGCCTGGACTGACTGAATAATCTAACCAGGTCACTCTCTTTCTGTACTTGACCTATTTTATTCAAACAGTCACCATGGTGGAATCGGTTACTGGCATTCTGATCTACTGTTGACCAGTGATGGAGGTCTGAGGCCCCCTTTGGACATGGTGTGGTGTCCTTGGGAAAGATGCTTGACTGCCATTGTCCTCACTGCAGCCACGTGTGAATGGATTCAGGGCTTTGGTCAGAGTCAATTCAACTGCTGGAATGACTGGACTTCACCTTTCTCTGCTGACACCTACACCTTTCTCTGCTGACACCTACACACAGTGTTGGAATGACTGGACTTCACCTTTCTCTGCTGACACCTACACCTTTCTCTGCTGACACCTACACACAGTGTTGGAATGATTGGACTTCACCTTTCTCTGCTGACACCTACACACAGTGCTGGAATGACTGGACTTCACCTTTCTCTGCTGACACCTACACACAGTGGTACAATGACTGGACTTCACCTTTCTCTGCTGACACCTACACACAGTGCTGGAATGACTGGACTTCACCTTTCTCTGCTGACACCTACACACAGTGTTGGAATGACTGGACTTCACCTTTCTCTGCTGACACCTACACACAGTGCTGGAATGATTGGACTTCACCTTTCTCTGCTGACACCTACACACAGTGCTGGAATGACTGGACTTCACCTTTCTCTGCTGACACCTACACACAGTGGTACAATGATTGGACTTCACCTTTCTCTGCTGACACCTACACACAGTGTTGGAATGACTGGACTTCACCTTTCTCTGCTGACACCTACACACAGTGGTACAATGATTGGACTTCACCTTTCTCTGCTGACACCTACACACAGTGGTACAATGACTGGACTTCACCTTTCTCTGCTGACACCTACACACAGTGGTACAATGACTGGACTTCACCTTTCTCTGCTGACACCTACACACAGTGGTACAATGACTGGACTTCACCTTTCTCTGCTGACACCTACACACAGTGCTGGAATGACTGGACTTCACCTTTCTCTGCTGACACCTACACACAGTGCTGGAATGATTGGACTTCACCTTTCTCTGCTGACACCTACACACAGTGGAAATGATTGGACTCACCTTTCTCTGCTGACACTAACCCACAGTGTTGGAATGATGGACTCACACCGGTCTCTGCTGCACCTACACACAGTGCGGGAATGACTGGATCTTCAAACCTTTCTCTGCTGACACTACACACTCACCAGTGGGAGTGTTCACCTTTCTTGCTGACACCTACACAAGTGTTGGAATGATGAACTTCACCGTTCTCTGCTGAAACCTACACACAGTCCAATGCTACTCACCTTCTCTGCTGACACACCACAGTGTTGAATGATTGGACTCACTTTCTCTGCTGACACTACACACAGTGTCTGAGAATGATTGGACTTCACCTTTCTCTGCTGACCTACACTCTGTGTTATTGGACTACACCTTTCTATGCCGACAGATACTGCTTCCACTTGTGAAGTCAGAAAGGAAGCTACATGACTGGCCGGTGAACAACACTGTCTGTCTTGAGGTATGGCTGGCTCTACAAGTTCTGCATTTAACACTGTCTGTCTTGAGGTATGGCTGGCTCTACAAGTTCTGCATTTAACACGGTCTGTCTTGAGGTATGGCTGGCTCTACAAGTTCTGCATTTAACACGGTCTGTCTTGAGGTATGGCTGGCTCTACAAGTTCTGCATTTAACACTGTCTGTCTTGA
>NC_134884.1:48811351-48823851 GCF_041734735.1 Babylonia areolata
TCAGGTTACAGCTCAAACCTGTCTCACCACAAAGCCCAGGGCTCAGTATTACACATTTTGCTTTCCACACCTCGTTTCCCCCCCCCCCCCCCCCCCAGCAGAGGGCGATGGCCTCTCCATAACCTGCCCACCCTGCAGGCAGCAGCTACCCCATAAACAAATCACCTCTGGCAGTAAGCAGCCAGGCGGGTTGCTGAGCGGGTTGCTGAGCGCTATAAGGTTCAATCAGATCCAGAACACCAGATAGATCCATACCACCTGGCAGGTCTGTCATGGGGAGTAGGGTCATGAAGAAGGCCTTGTTTGTTTGGGACCCTTATCAGACTGGATGGAGGCTTCAGTTTTCAAGGATCACAGAACCTGTTTTGGTTCAAAACACCTTGCACAAAATGTTTTAAAACCCTTTCAATCTCTCTCTGTGCCTCACACAGCACCAATCTGCACCGAATGTAACCAGTCAAAGAAGCAGGAACCACTTTGCCACGCATCAGACACATCAAATCATCCCAGGCTTTTGCACCAATCTGCACCGAATGTAGCCAGTCAAAGAAGCAGGAACCACTTTGCCACGCATCAGACACATCAAATCGTTCCAGACTTTTGCACCAATCTGCACCGAATGTAACCAGTCAAAGAAGCAGGAACCACTTTGCCACGCATCAGACACATCAAATCGTCCCAGGCTTTTGCACCAATCTGCACCGAATGTAACCAGTCAAAGAAGCAGGAACCACTTTGCCACGCATCAGACACATCAAATCGTCCCAGGCTTTTGCACCAATCTGCACCGAATGTAACCAATCAAAGAAGCAGGAACCACTTTGCCTTACAGACACGTCAAATCGTCCCAGACTTTTGCGTGTGCACCATGTGAAATCAATCACTGTCGGCAGTAAATGAATGCTGAACATATGTGCCTGGCGTGGAGGTGAAAAATGAGCACCACAGCTGCTGCTGTGTTGTTGTCAACTCCGTCCTCACATGCGCAGGTGCATAAAAAAATAATACAGTACCTGATGGTGATAAACAGTGTATCCTGTTTTTTGTAATTATAATGTTTACTTCCACTATTTTCTGTTTCAAGCAGCCTAGACCACCAAGCATAGCATACCATGGGTTATATGACCTTTGCTGTGTAGGGCACACTACAAATGGGTGTTGTTGTTACAGTGTGGTTTAGTGTGTAGGGCACACTACAAATGGGTGTTGTTGTTACAGTGTGGTTTAGTGTGTAGGGCACACTACAAATGGGTGTTGTTGTTACAGTATGGTTTGCTGTGTAGGGCACACTACAAATGGGTGTTGTTACAGTGTGGTTTGCTGTGTAGGGCACACTACAAATGGGTGTTGTTGTTACAGTGTGGTTTGCTGTGTAGGGCACACTACAAATGGGTGTTGTTACAGTGTGGTTTGCTGTGTAGGGCACACTACAAATGGGTGTTGTTGTTACAGTGTGGTTTGCTGTGTAGGGCACACTACAAATGGGTGTTGTTGTTACAGTATGGTTTGCTGTGTAGGGCACACTACAAATGGGTGTTGCTGTTACAGTGTGGTTTGCTGTGTAGGGCACACTGCAAATGGGTGTTGTTGTTACAGTGTGGTTTGCTGTGTAGGGCACACTACAAATGGGTGTTGTTGTTACAGTGTGGTTTGCTATGTAGGGCACAGTACAAATGGGTGTTGTTGTTACAGTGTGGTTTGCTGTGTAGGGCACACTACAAATGGGTGTTGTTGTTACAGTGTGGTTTGCTGTGTAGGGCACACTACAAATGGGTGTTGTTACAGTGTGGTTTGCTGTGTAGGGCACACTACAAATGGGTGTTGTTACAGTGTGGTTTGCTGTGTAGGGCACACTACAAATGGGTGTTGTTACAGTGTGGTTTGCTGTGTAGGGCACACTACAAATGGGTGTTGTTACAGTGTGGTTTGCTGTGTAGGGCACACTACAAATGGGTGTTGTTACAGTGTGGTTTGCTGTGTAGGGCACACTACAAATGGGTGTTGTTGTTACAGTGTGGTTTGCTGTGTAGGGCACCCTACAAATGGGTGTTGTTGTTACAGTGTGGTTTGCTGTGTAGGGCACACTACAAATGGGTGTTGTTGTTACAGTGTGGTTTGCTGTGTAGGGCACACTACAAATGGGTGTTGTTACAGTGTGGTTTGCTGTGTAGGGCACACTACAAATGGGTGTTGTTACAGTGTGGTTTGCTGTGTAGGGCACACTACAAATGGGTGTTGTTACAGTGTGGTTTGCTGTGTAGGGCACACTACAAATGGGTGTTGTTACAGTGTGGTTTGCTGTGTAGGGCACACTACAAATGGGTGTTGTTACAGTGTGGTTTGCTGTGTAGGGCACACTGCAAATGGGTGTTGTTGTTACAGTATGGTTTGCTGTGTAGGGCACACTACAAATGGGTGTTGTTGTTACAGTATGGTTTGCTGTGTAGGGCACACTACAAATGGGTGTTGTTGTTACAGTGTGGTTTGCTATGTAGGGCACAGTACAAATGGGTGTTGTTGTTACAGTGTGGTTTGCTGTGTAGGGCACACTACAAATGGGTGTTGTTACAGTGTGGTTTGCTGTGTAGGGCACACTGCAAATGGGTGTTGTTACAGTATGGTTTGCTGTGTAGGGCACACTACAAATGGGTGTTGTTACAGTGTGGTTTGCTGTGTAGGGCACACTACAAATGGGTGTTGTTGTTAGAGTATGGTTTGCTGTGTAGGGCACAGTACAAATGGGTGTTGTTGTTACAGTATGGTTTGCTGTGTAGGGCACACTACAAATGGGTGTTGTTGTTACAGTGTGGTTTGCTGTGTAGGGCACACTACAAATGGGTGTTGTTGTTACAGTGTGGTTTGCTGTGTAGGGCACACTACAAATGGGTGTTGTTGTTACAGTGTGGTTTGCTGTGTTGGGCACACTACAAATGGGTGTTGTTGTTAGTGTGGTTTGCTGTGTAGGGCACACTACAAATGGGTGTTGTTGTTACAGTGTGGTTTGCTGTGTAGGGCACACTACAAATGGGTGTTGTTGTTACAGTATGGTTTGCTGTGTAGGGCACACTACAAATGGGTGTTGTTGTTACAGTATGGTTTGCTGTGTAGGGCACACTACAAATGGGTGTTGTTGTTACAGTGTGGTTTGCTGTGTAGGGCACACTACAAATGGGTGTTGTTGTTACAGTGTGGTTTGCTGTGTAGGGCACAGTACAAATGGGTGTTGTTGTTACAGTATGGTTTGCTGTGTAGGGCACACTACAAATGGGTGTTGTTACAGTGTGGTTTGCTGTGTAGGGCACACTACAAATGGGTGTTGTTGTTACAGTATGGTTTGCTGTGTAGGGCACACTGCAAATGGGTGTTGTTGTTACAGTGTGGTTTGCTATGTAGGGCACAGTACAAATGGGTGTTGTTGTTACAGTATGGTTTGCTGTGTAGGGCACACTACAAATGGGTGTTGTTGTTACAGTATGGTTTGCTGTGTAGGGCACACTGCAAATGGGTGTTGTTGTTACAGTGTGGTTTGCTGTGTAGGGCACACTACAAATGGGTGTTGTTGTTAGTGTGGTTTGCTGTGTAGGGCACACTACAAATGGGTGTTGTTACAGTGTGGTTTGCTGTGTAGGGCACACTACAAATGGGTGTTGTTGTTACAGTGTGGTTTGCTGTGTAGGGCACCCTACAAATGGGTGTTGTTGTTACAGTGTGGTTTGCTGTGTAGGGCACACTACAAATGGGTGTTGCTGTTACAGTGTGGTTTGCTGTGTAGGGCACACTGCAAATGGGTGTTGTTACAGTATGGTTTGCTGTGTTGGGCACACTACAAATGGGTGTTGTTACAGTGTGGTTTGCTGTGTTGGGCACACTACAAATGGGTGTTGTTGTTACAGTATGGTTTGCTGTGTAGGGCACAGTACAAATGGGTGTTGTTGTTACAGTATGGTTTGCTGTGTAGGGCACACTACAAATGGGTGTTGTTGTTACAGTATGGTTTGCTGTGTAGGGCACACTACAAATGGGTGTTGTTGTTACAGTGTGGTTTGCTGTGTAGGGCACACTACAAATGGGTGTTGTTGTTACAGTGTGGTTTGCTGTGTTGGGCACACTACAAATGGGTGTTGTTGTTAGTGTGGTTTGCTGTGTAGGGCACACTACAAATGGGTGTTGTTGTTACAGTGTGGTTTGCTGTGTAGGGCACACTACAAATGGGTGTTGTTGTTACAGTATGGTTTGCTGTGTAGGGCACACTACAAATGGGTGTTGTTGTTACAGTATGGTTTGCTGTGTAGGGCACACTACAAATGGGTGTTGTTGTTACAGTATGGTTTGCTGTGTAGGGCACACTACAAATGGGTGTTGTTGTTACAGTATGGTTTGCTGTGTAGGGCACACTACAAATGGGTGTTGTTGTTACAGTATGGTTTAGTGTGTAGGGCACACTACAAATGGGTGCTGTTGTTACAGTATGGTTTGCTGTGTAGGGCACACTACAAATGGGTGTTGTTGTTACAGTGTGGTTTGCTGTGTAGGGCACACTACAAATGGGTGTTGTTGTTACAGTGTGGTTTGCTGTGTAGGGCACACTACAAATGGGTGTTGTTGTTACAGTATGGTTTGCTGTGTAGAGCACACTACAAATGGGTGTTGTTGTTACAGTGTGGTTTGCTGTGTAGGGCACACTACAAATGGGTGTTGTTGTTACAGTATGGTTTGCTGTGTTGGGCACACTACAAATGGGTGTTGTTGTTACAGTGTGGTTTGCTGTGTTGGGCACACTACAAATGGGTGTTGTTGTTACACAGTGTGGTTTGCTGTGTAGGGCACACTACAAATGGGTGTTGTTGTTACAGTATGGTTTGCTGTGTAGGGCACACTACAAATGGGTGCTGTTGTTACAGTATGGTTTGCTGTGTAGGGCACACTACAAATGGGTGTTGTTGTTACAGTGTGGTTTGCTGTGTAGGGCACACTACAAATGGGTGTTGTTGTTACAGTATGGTTTGCTGTGTAGGGCACACTACAAATGGGTGTTGTTGTTACAGTGTAGGAGTATGGTTTGCTGTGTAGGGCACAGTACAAATGGGTGTTGTTGTTACAGTATGGTTTGCTGTGTAGGGCACACTGCAAATGGGTGTTGTTGTTACAGTATGGTTTGCTGTGTAGGGCACACTACAAATGGGTGTTGTTGTTACAGTATGGTATGCTGTGTTGGGCACACTACAAATGGGTGTTGTTGTTACAGTATGGTTTGCTGTGTAGGGCACACTACAAATGGGTGTTGTTGTTACAGTGTGGTTTGCTGTGTAGGGCACACTACAAATGGGTGTTGTTGTTACAGTATGGTTTGCTGTGTAGGGCACACTACAAATGGGTGTTGTTGTTACAGTGTGGTTTGCTGTGTAGGGCACACTACAAATGGGTGTTGTTGTTACAGTATGGTTTGCTGTGTTGGGCACACTACAAATGGGTGTTGTTGTTACAGTGTGGTTTGCTGTGTTGGGCACACTACAAATGGGTGTTGTTGTTACACAGTGTGGTTTGCTGTGTAGGGCACACTACAAATGGGTGTTGTTGTTACAGTATGGTTTGCTGTGTAGGGCACACTACAAATGGGTGTTGTTACAGTATGGTTTGCTGTGTAGGGCACACTACAAATGGGTGTTGTTGTTACAGTGTGGTTTGCTGTGTAGGGCACACTGCAAATGGGTGTTGTTGTTACAGTGTGGTTTGCTGTGTAGGGCACACTACAAATGGGTGTTGTTGTTACAGTGTGGTTTGCTGTGTAGGGCACACTACAAATGGGTGTTGTTGTTACAGTATGGTTTGCTGTGTAGGGCACACTACAAATGGGTGTTGTTGTTACAGTATGGTTTGCTGTGTTGGGCACACTACAAATGGGTGTTGTTGTTACAGTGTGGTTTGCTGTGTAGGGCACACTACAAATGGGTGTTGTTACAGTGTGGTTTGCTGTGTAGGGCACACTACAAATGGGTGTTGTTGTTACAGTATGGTTTGCTGTGTAGGGCACACTGCAAATGGGTGTTGTTACAGTATGGTTTGCTGTGTAGGGCACACTGCAAATGGGTGTTGTTACAGTGTGGTTTGCTGTGTAGGGCACACTACAAATGGGTGTTGTTACAGTGTGGTTTGCTGTGTAGGGCACACTACAAATGGGTGTTGTTGTTACAGTGTGGTTTGCTGTGTAGGGCACACTACAAATGGGTGTTGTTGTTACAGTGTGGTTTGCTGTGTAGGGCACACTACAAATGGGTGTTGTTGTTACAGTATGGTTTGCTGTGTAGGGCACACTGCAAATGGGTGTTGTTGTTACAGTATGGTTTGCTGTGTAGGGCACAGTACAAATGGGTGTTGTTGTTACAGTGTGGTTTGCTGTGTAGGGCACACTACAAATGGGTGTTGTTGTTACAGTGTAGGAGTATGGTTTGCTGTGTAGGGCACACTGCAAATGGGTGTTGTTGTTACAGTGTGGTTTGCTGTGTTGGGCACACTACAAATGGGTGTTGTTGTTATAGTATGGTTTGCTGTGTAGGGCACACTGCAAATGGGTGTTGTTGTTACAGTGTAGGAGTATGGTTTGCTGTGTTGGGCACACTGCAAATGGGTGTTGTTGTTACAGTATGGTTTGCTGTGTTGGGCACACTGCAAATGGGTGTTGTTGTTACAGTATGGTTTGCTGTGTTGGGCACACTACAAATGGGTGTTGTTGTTACAGTATGGTTTGCTGTGTAGGGCACACTACAAATGGGTGTTGTTGTTACAGTATGGTTTGCTGTGTAGGGCACAGTACAAATGGGTGTTGTTACAGTGTGGTTTGCTGTGTAGGGCACAGTACAAATGGGTGTTGTTGTTACAGTGTGGTTTGCTGTGTAGGGCACACTACAAATGGGTGTTGTTACAGTGTGGTTTGCTGTGTTGGGCACACTACAAATGGGTGTTGTTGTTACAGTATGGTTTGCTGTGTAGGGCACACTACAAATGGGTGTTGTTGTTACAGTATGGTTTGCTGTGTAGGGCACACTACAAATGGGTGTTGTTGTTACAGTGTGGTTTGCTGTGTAGGGCACACTACAAATGGGTGTTGTTGTTACAGTATGGTTTGCTGTGTAGGGCACACTACAAATGGGTGTTGTTGTTACAGTGTAGTTTGCTGTGTTGGGCACACTACAAATGGGTGTTGTTGTTACAGTGTGGTTTGCTGTGTAGGGCACACTACAAATGGGTGTTGTTGTTACAGTGTGGTTTGCTGTGTAGGGCACACTACAAATGGGTGTTGTTGTTACAGTATGGTTTGCTGTGTAGGGCACACTACAAATGGGTGTTGTTGTTACAGTGTAGGAGTATGGTTTGACTTGGTCTTGTTCTGTGGAGCTAATGTGTATGTTGCCTTTTGTCAGCAAACGTGTCAACAATTCATCTTTTACTCAAACTGTTAGAGATCTATAATGAAGTATTCTTATATTTCTCCTACTTGGTTCATATCAATATAGTTCTGCTGATGTTGATGGTTATGCGCTAGATATACTTTTGAAGCAACAGTCAAAATAATGGAACACCACTTCTCCTGTCTGGTTTGGTTAAAAGGTTAAAGGTCCCAAATGAAGGCAGTGAATTCCTATCCACTGAGTCTTGGGATCACTACAGGTTAACTCTCTCCATATAAACGGCGAAAGAGACGACGTTAACAGCGTTTCACCCCAATTACCATCATCAAAATATTTCAAACGGAAGGCTCTTATACTGAAGAGGTAAATGTTGACAAAGAATACCACAATTCTGACGACGGAAGCTAAAGGTCGGGTCATTCAGACACCCACCGGACATCCGAGGGGTCTGTGTAGAGGAGAAGAGAGGACTGGCGGTACTGAGTGAGTTAAAAGTCCCAAATGAAGGCAGTGAATTATATCCACTGTGTCTTGAGATCACTACAGGTTAAAGGTCCCAAATGAAGGCAGTGAATTATATCCACTGTGTCTGGGGATCACTACAGGTTAAAGGTCCCAAATGAAGGCAGTGAATTATATCCACTGTGTCTGGGGATCACTATAGGTTAAAGGTCCCAAATGAAGGCAGTGAATTCCTATCCACTGTGTCTTGGGATCACTACAGGTTAAAGGTCCCAAATGAAGGCAGTGAATTCCTATCCACTGTGTCTGGGGATCACTACAGGTTAAAGGTCCCAAATGAAGGCAGTGAATTCCTATCCACCGTGTCTTGGGATCACTACAGGTTAAAGGTCCCAAATGAAGGCAGTGAATTCCTATCCACTGTGTCTGGGGATCACTACAGGTTAAAGGTCCCAAATGAAGGCAGTGGTTTCCTATCCACTGTGTCTTGGGATCACTACAGGTTAAAGGTCCCAAATGAAGGCAATGAATTCCTATCCACTGTGTCTGGGGATCACTACAGGTTAAAGGTCCCAAATGAAGGCAGTGGTTTCCTATCCACTGTGTCTAGGGATCACTACAGGTTAAAGGTCCCAAATGAAGGCAGTCAATTATATCCACTGTGTCTTGGGATCACTATAGGTTAAAGGTCCCAAATGAAGGCAGTGAATTCCTATCTACTGTGTCTTGGGATCACTACAGGTTAAAGGTCCCAAATGAAGGCAGTCAATTATATCCACTGTGTCTGGGGATCACTAGAGGTTAAAGGTCCCAAATGAAGGCAGTGAATTATATCCACTGTGTCTGGGGATCACTACAGGTTAAAGGTCCCAAATGAAGGCAGTGAATTATATCCACTGTGTCTGGGGATCACTACAGGTTAAAGGTCCCAAATGAAGGCAGTGAATTATATCCACTGTGTCTGGGGATCACTACAGGTTAAAGGTCCCAAATGAAGGCAGTGAATTCCTATCCACTGTGTCTGGGGATGAGAAAGGAAGGCAGGGCCCAGTGCTCTCCTTTCTCTGTCTGAACCTTTCCCAATCAGTCAGGTGCCCATTCACACCTGGGGCAGTGAGGACAATCAGAGAAAAGTGTCTTTCTCAAGGATACAAAGTAACCCCTACTGCCCCCCCCTCTTCATCCCCCCCACCCCCCTCCCACACACACCCTCCTCCCCCCTCCACATACACACCCCATCTCCACGCACCCTGACACCCACCGTGTTCCAGAGAGTGTTGACGATGTCCAAGATTAGGATGGTGCCCAGGTTGTTGAAGAATGCCCCCTCACACCCTCCCCTCCACTTCCCCTTTCCCCAAACACCCCCATCCCACCCTGACACCCACCGTGTTCCAGAGAGTGTTGATGACAGCCAGGATGAGGATGGTGCCCAGGTTGTTGAAGAATGCCCCCTCACACCCTCCCCTCCACCCCCCTTTCCCCAAACACCCCCATCCCACCCTGACACCCACCGTGTTCCAGAGAGTGTTGATGACAGCCAGGATGAGGATGGTGCCCAGGTTGTTGAAGAAGGCACGGAGGGGCATGTGGTATCCCGCATCGTAGATGATGGGGGGGAGGAGGAAGAGGAAGAAGGTGTTGGCGTCCAGGGCATACTGTGAGGTGGAAGCTGTGTGGCTGTAGTGCAGCACTCCCCCCACCACCACCCCCATCACGATCAGCAGGCACGACTCGGGGAAGATGGACGACAGTCGGTCGTACAGATGAAAACCTGAACCAGGGGGGAGGGGCACAGACAAAGTTTCACTTTCAGTTTCAGATTTTCTAGGAGTTTCACTGCATTCAGACAAATCCATATGCTACACTTTCAGTTTCAGATTTTCTAGGAGTTTCACTGCATTCAGACAAATCCATATGCTACACTTTCACTTTCAGCTTTACTAAGAGGTGTCACTGCATTCAGACAAACCCAGAACACTACACACGTCTGCTAGGAAGATGCCTGATGAGCAGCACAACCTGACACACTAGTCAGGCTTTGAGTGCATGCATATTATTTTGTATGTATACATGTACACGTCTATCACTGTCTCAGTGGATTTCTTCTCCAGAATTTTGCCAGGGGACAACACTTCAGTTGCTATGGGGTTCTTTTTCACAGCGTCAAGTGCGTGCTGCACACAGGATGTCAGTTTATTGTCTTGCCCAAGAGACTAGAAGCTCACATTGATTTTCCATTCAAACTTGGGATTGGAACAAAGACCCTCATGGACACTGTATTAGCAGACAAGCCAGCATCCTCCTCAGAGAAAAGTAACATTGTGTTGGAATGACAGCCTAGTGGTAAAGCATCCAGCTAGGAACAAGAGAATCTGAGTACACTGGTCTGGATGCCAGGCATCAACATGACATGCAAAACCCTGGTCCCATGTGTAACCTGCACTTTGTGCATGAAAAAGAACCAATGGCAACAAAAGTGTTGTGGAGTTGTCCCTGACAAAGTTCTGAAGAAAAATCCACTTTCACAGGAAAACACACAGGCACAAACATATGACTGGTGGTGCTGCACTGTAGCGACATGCTCTCCCTGGGGAGAACAGCATGGAGATGACACTAACAATGGCCCTGCACTGTAGTGACATGCTCTCCCTGGGGAGAACAGCATCAAGTTAACACTAACAATGGTCTTGCACTGTAGTGACTGTAGTGACATGCTCTCCCTGGGGAGAACAGCATGGAGATGACACTAACAATGGCCCTGCACTGTAGCGACATGCTCTCCCTGGGGAGAACAGCATGGAGTTAACACTAACAATGGCCCTGCACTGTAGTGACATGCTCTCCCTGGGGAGAGCAGCATGGAGATGACACTAACAATGGCCCTGCACTGTAGTGACATGCTCTCCCTGGGGAGAACAGCATGGAGATGACACTAACAATGGCCCTGCACTGTAGTGACATGCTCTCCCTGGGGAGAACAGCATGGAGATGACACTAACAATGGCCCTGCACTGTAGTGACATGCTCTCCCTGGGGAGAACAGCATCAAGTTAACACTAACAATGGCCCTGCACTGTAGTGACATGCTCTCCCTGGGGAGAGCAGCATGGAGATGACACTAACAATGGCCCTGCACTGTAGCGACATGCTCTCCCTGGGGAGAACAGCATGGAAACAAACCTGTCATGACAAAATGTATCATAATATCATCATATCAATACAATATTATATACATGTACAATACAAACTTGCAAGTGTCAGCAGCAGAGCACATGGATAGTGAAAGTCATATAGGTAAAGAATTTCATTATAATACTTATGGTACAACCTCCTATAACCACAACCAACAACGGTTGTATTTTGACATGTGTGAAAATATAAATTGATGAGCACCTTTGCATTCTGAAGGGAAAAAAAGTGCTTCATAATCATGTTTTTAATACTGATCTGATTTTATGCAAATAGTAGTGTCATGATTTTATGCAAATAGTAGTGTCATGATTTTATGCAAATAGTAGTGTCATGATTTTATGCAAATAGTAGTGTCATGATTTTCTGATGTCCCTCCGACCTGTAATTCTTACTCCCTTTCATTATGATCTTTTCTTTATTCACTGCTTTGTGAGAGTGGTGATTTCAGGTTTCACTTCCAGTCTTGTGTGCTACGAGTGGTGTGCAAGGGTGTGTCAATGAACAACCACAGCAATTCCTCGTTTTGGGTTGCTGTTTGGTTTTGTTGTTGTTGTTGTTTGTTGTTTTTTTACATAGGTGCAATAAACGCCTTTGTCTCTTTGCCATAAGGTCAACCACCCCCAGCGTGGCCCCAACAGCTGGAGTTAATGGTCTGGTATGGGGACCAAATGCTGGGCAATTAAGAGGTCAGCTTCATCAGAGCACAGCAACACACTGGTGTGTGGGTCACTGTACTGTCGTGTGCTTATGGTGTGTTCTGGGCCTGTGTCAAAGACGTGATGTATGTGTATTACGTAGCTACTGTGTGTGTGTGTGTGTGCGTTGGTGGGCAGAAGTCAGCTGGAACCCGCAACAGCCCAAACCTTCAGTCCTTTTCTTCATGAAGGTGACGGAACATTGGCCTCTGGTGTGGAGTCTGCTGCATTTTGAAGACGTGTAAAGGTGCACTGGATGGCAAACAGCACAGCCACACCAATATCACATGCTGTACACGGCTGTCTCACGCTGGTAACAGTGCACTAATCTGCTTACTGGCGTGGGCGAGTGAGCTGCAGTGATTGACTGGTCTCAAAATCATACACGTCGACTGCACTGGCCACAACCACCTTCCCTCGGCTGCCTCCCTCCCTCCCTCCTAGCCCGTGCCCCCACCCTCCATACCTTCCCTCCCCCACCCTCCCTCCCTCCTAGCCCGTGCCCCCACCCTCCCTTCCTCCCCTTCATCCCCCCACCAACAGAACGTCATTTTTTTCACTCCTCTTGCAATATCTCCATTGACCGGCTCCCTTGCTGTCTCTACACATGTGAAAAACAAAGTACAAGATGTGCATGCACTGTTGTGGATGATTTCAATGTGAAAAACAAAGTACAAGATGTGCATGCACTGTTGTGGATGATTTCAATGTGAAAAACAAAGTACAAGATGTGCATGCACTG
>NC_134884.1:48826351-48838851 GCF_041734735.1 Babylonia areolata
CCTTCCTTCTGTTCTATACTTTCTGTTCTTTATCTCTCCCTTCCTTCTGTTCTATACTTTCTGTTCTTTATCTCCCCCTTCCTTCTGTTCTATACTTTCTGTTCTTTATCTCCTTCCTTCTGTTCTATACTTTCTGTTCTTTATCTCCTTCCTTCTGTTCTATACTTTCTGTTCTTTATCTCCCCCTTCCTTCTGTTCTATACTTTCTGTTCTTTATCTCCTTCCTTCTGTTCTATACTTTCTGTTCTTTATCTCTCCCTTCCTTCTGTTCTATACTTTCTGTTCTTTATCTCCTTCCTTCTGTTCTATACTTTCTGTTCTTTATCTCCCCCTTCCTTCTGTTCTATACTTTCTGTTCTTTATCTCTCCCTTCCTTCTGTTCTATACTTTCTGTTCTTTATCTCCCCCTTCCTTCTGTTCTATACTTTCTGTTCTTTATCTCTCCCTTCCTTCTGTTCTATACTTTCTGTTCTTTATCTCCCCCTTCCTTCTGTTCTATACTTTCTGTTCTTTATCTCCTTCCTTCTGTTCTATACTTTCTGTTCTTTATCTCTCCCTTCCTTCTGTTCTATACTTTCTGCTCTTTATCTCCTTCTTTCTATTCTATACTTTCTGTTCTTTATCTCCTTCCTTCTGTTCTATACTTTCTGTTCTTTATCTCTCCCTTCCTTCTGTTCTATACTTTCTGTTCTTTATCTCTCCCTTCCTTCTGTTCTATACTTTCTGTTCTTTATCTCCTTCCTTCTGTTCTATACTTTCTGTTCTTTATCTCCCCCTTCCTTCTGTTCTATACTTTCTGTTCTTTATCTCTCCCTTCCTTCTGTTCTATACTTTCTGTTCTTTATCTCCTTCCTTCTGTTCTATACTTTCTGTTCTTTATCTCTCCCTTCGTTCTGTTCTATACTTTCTGTTCTTTATCTCCTTCCTTCTGTTCTATACTTTCTGTTCTTTATCTCTCCCTTCCTTCTGTTCTATACTTTCTGTTCTTTATCTCCCCTTCCTTCTGTTCTATACTTTCTGTTCTTTATCTCCCCCTTCCTTCTGTTCTATACTTTCTGTTCTTTATCTCTCCCTTCCTTCTGTTCTATACTTTCTGTTCTTTATCTCCTTCCTTCTGTTCTATACTTTCTGTTCTTTATCTCCTTCCTTCTGCTCTATACTTTCTGTTCTTTATCTCTCCCTTCCTTCTGTTCTATACTTTCTGTTCTTTATCTCCCCCTTCCTTCTGTTCTATACTTTCTGTTCTTTATCTCCCTTCCTTCTGTTCTATACTTTCTGTTCTTTATCTCCCCCTTCCTTCTGCTCTATACTTTCTGTTCTTTATCTCCTTCCTTCTGTTCTATACTTTCTGTTCTTTATCTCCCCCTTCCTTCTGTTCTATACTTTCTGTTCTTTATCTCCCCCTTCCTTCTGTTCTATACTTTCTGTTCTTTATCTCTCCCTTCCTTCTGTTCTATACTTTCTGTTCTTTATCTCCCCCTTCCTTCTGTTCTATACTTTCTGTTCTTTATCTCCCCCTTCCTTCTGTTCTATACTTTCTGTTCTTTATCTCTCCCTTCCTTCTGTTCTATACTTTCTGTTCTTTATCTCCTTCCTTCTGTTCTATACTTTCTGTTCTTTATCTCTCCCTTCCTTCTGTTCTATACTTTCTGTTCTTTATCTCCTTCCTTCTGTTCTATACTTTCTGTTCTTTATCTCTCCCTTCCTTCTGTTCTATACTTTCTGTTCTTTATCTCCCCCTTCCTTCTGTTCTATACTTTCTGTTCTTTATCTCTCCCTTCCTTCTGTTCTTCCTTTCCATTACTTTTCATTTCCCTTCCTTCCATTCTTTCTGTCTTCCTTCCTTTATCTTATTTCATTGTGGCATCGTCGCCGTTATCTTTTGGGTTGGGTAAAACCTCAATCACTGGAGTTGTGTATGTTGGTGCACTGCAGCCAGTGATATCTGGAAACTTTATGTTCGTGTCCGGGAATACAACTGAAATTTGACTTAAGCTTCCTCTCCGTCGCCGTTTTTGACCTGTCACTAGACGGATTATCGATATCAGTTTATTGTCAGCAGCCCAAAGCCAGGTGTAATTGAAAGACGAGACTTGGCTGGAAATTGAAGTTTGGTGGGAGCTGTGCCGTGTAGAGGGCCCCAGGTCAGATACGCGGTGTGAGTCAGTGAGACAGCCAGCTGTGTGGGCAGTCAGTCAGACAGTCAGCTGTGTGGGCCGTCAGTCAGACAGCCAGCTGTGTGGGTCGTCAGTCAGTCAGCTGTGTGGGCAGTCAGTGATACAGCCAGCTGTGTGGGCAGTCAGTCAGACAGCCAGCTGTGTGGGCAGTCAGTGATACAGTCAGCTGTGTGGGCCGTCAGTGAGACAGCCAGCTGTGTGGGCAGTCAGTCAGACAGTCAGCTGTGTGGGCCGTCAGTGATACAGTCAGCTGTGTGGGCCGTCAGTGATACAGTCAGCTGTGTGGGCAGTCAGTCAGACAGTCAGCTGTGTGGGCAGTCAGTCAGACAGTCAGCTGTGTGGGCCGTCAGTCAGACAGCCAGCTGTGTGGGCAGTCAGTCAGACAGTCAGCTGTGTGGGCAGTCAGTCAGACAGTCAGCTGTGTGGGCCGTCAGTGAGACAGTCAGCTGTGTGGGCCGTCAGTCAGACAGCCAGCTGTGTGGGCAGTCAGTGATACAGTCAGCTGTGTGGGCCGTCAGTCAGACAGCCAGCTGTGTGGGCAGTCAGTGATACAGTCAGCTGTGTGGGTCGTCAGTCAGACAGCCAGCTGTGAGGGCAGTCAGTCAGACAGCCAGCTGTGTGGGCCGTCAGTCAGACAGCCAGCTGTGTGGGCAGTCAGTGATACAGTCAGCTGTGTGGGCAGTCAGTGAGACAGCCAGCTGTGTGGGCAGTCAGTGAGACAGCCAGCTGTGTGGGCAGTCAGTGATACAGTCAGCTGTGTGGGTCGTCAGTCAGACAGCCAGCTGTGAGGGCAGTCAGTCAGACAGCCAGCTGTGTGGGCAGTCAGTCAGACAGCCAGCTGTGTGGGCAGTCAGTGATACAGTCAGCTGTGTGGGCCGTCAGTGAGACAGTCAGCTGTGTGGGCAGTCAGTCAGACAGTCAGCTGTGTGGGCAGTCAGTCAGACAGTCAGCTATGTGGGCAGTCAGTCAGACAGCCAGCTGTGTGGGCAGTCAGTCAGACAGTCAGCTGTGTGGGCAGTCAGTCAGACAGTCAGCTGTGTGGGCAGTCAGTCAGACAGTCAGCTGTGTGGGTCGTCAGTCAGACAGTCAGCTGTGTGGGCAGTCAGTCAGACAGTCAGCTGTGTGGGCAGTCAGTCAGACAGTCAGCTGTGTGGGCAGTCAGTCAGACAGTCAGCTGTGTGGGCAGTCAGTGAGACAGTCAGCTGTGTGGGCAGTCAGTGAGACAGTCAGCTGTGTGGGCAGTCAGACAGTCAGCTGTGTGGGCAGTCAGACAGTGGGCAGTCAGACAGTCAGCTGTGTGGGCAGTCAGTGATACAGTCAGCTGTGTGGGCAGTCAGTCAGACAGTCAGCTGTGTGGGCAGTCAGTGAGACAGCCAGCTGTGTGGGCAGTCAGTCAGACAGTCAGCTGTGTGGGCAGTCAGTCAGACAGTCAGCTGTGTGGGCAGTCAGACAGTCAGCTATGTGGGCAGTCAGTGCCTGTCGGACCTGTCTGGGGACCCGTCACTTCCTGTCGGATTCTAGCGCCACCCGACCGACAAGACGCGCTTCATCAATTCCATCAATCCATGTCTTGTTGAGAGATACATGTCTCACACAGATATTCATGCTCTCTCTCTCTGAATGTTGGGAGGGGAAGGGAGAGGGGGAGGGGGAAGGAGTTCTGTCGCGGGGAGAGAGAGGAGAGGTGGGGGGGGGGGGGGAGAAAGACAGACAGACAGAAAAATATAATTGTCAAAACGTCACTCTCACACACACACACACACACACACACACACACACACACACACACACACTGTGACATACACACACGCGCACGTGCGTGCAAAAGAGCCAGACAGGTGGAGAAGTCTGCAATGCAAAGCACGTGCTGGTGGACATATATACATATATACATTGTAAACACCCCCCTTCCCCCTCCCACACACATACAGTGTGACACCCCACACGCCCTCCCCCACACACACACGAGACAGAGACAGATGCACAGAGACGTTTGGGTTACAAAGCACGTGCAGATGGACACACACGCGCGCGCGCGCGCAGACAGAGAAAGTGAGACAGGCATTGAAAGAAGTGTTGACAGACAAGGCACGTGCACCAGCACGTGAGGCCGTCATTCTGTTACCACTGAGCACTCCCTCCCTCCCTGCCCACACTCCCCTTCCACAACAGTCTGTCTCTCTCTTTCTCGCTCACACACACACACACACACACACACACCTCCCTGTTACAGGAACGGGCAGTAATTAGGGACTGTAAGTCACTTAGGAGAGGCGCCGTGGTGGACTTGGTGAGTCAGTGCTGACCAGTGGTCAGGGTTGGCCTTGGTGAGTCAGTGCTGACCAGTGGTCAGTGTTTGACTTGGTGAGTCAGTGCTGACCAGTGGTCAGGGTTGGCCTTGGTGAGTCAGTGCTGACCAGTGATCAGTGTTTGACTTGGTGAGTCAGTGCTGACCAGTGATCAGGGTTGGACTTGGTGAGTCAGTGCTGACCAGTGATCAGTGTTTGACTTGGTGAGTCAGTGCTGACCAGTGGTCAGTGTTTGACTTGGTGAGTCAGTGCTGACCAGTGATCAGTGTTTGACTTGGTGAGTCAGTGCTGACCAGTGATCAGGGTTGGACTTGGTGAGTCAGCGTTGACCAGTGATCAGGGTTGGACTTGGTGAGTCAGTGTTGACCAGTGATCAGGGTTGGACTTGGTGAGTCAGTGTTGACCAGTGATCAGGGTTGGACTTAGTGAGTCAGTGCTGACCAGTGATCATGGTTGGACTTAGTGAGTCAGTGTTGACCAGTGATCATGGTTGGACTTGGTGAGTCAGTGCTGACCAGTGATCAGGGTTGGACTTGGTGAGTCAGTGCTGACCAGTGATCAGTGTTTGACTTGGTGAGTCAGTGCTGACCAGTGATCAGTGTTTGACTTGGTCAATGCTGACCAGTGATCAGGGTTGGACTTGGTGAGTCAGTGCTGACCAGTGATCAGTGTTTGACTTGGTGAGTCAGTGCTGACCAGTGGTCAGGGTTGGACTTGGTGAGTCAGTGCTGACCAGTGATCAGGGTTGGACTTGGTGAGTCAGTGCTGACCAGTGATCAGGGTTGGACTTGGTGAGTCAGTGTTGACCAGTGGTCAGGGTTGGACTTGGTGAGTCAGTGCTGACCAGTGATCAGGGTTGGACTTGGTGAGTCAGTGCTGACCAGTGATCAGTGTTTGACTTGGTGAGTCAGTGCTGACCAGTGATCAGGGTTGGACTTGGTGAGTCAGTGCTGACCAGTGATCAGGGTTGGACTTGGTGAGTCAGTGCTGACCAGTGATCAGGGTTGGACTTGGTGAGTCAGTGCTGACCAGTGATCAGGGTTGGACTTGGTGAGTCAGTGTTGACCAGTGATCAGGGTTGGACTTGGTGAGTCAGTGTTGACCAGTGGTCAGGGTTGGACTTGGTGAGTCAGTGCTGACCAGTGATCAGGGTTGGACTTGGTGAGTCAGTGCTGACCAGTGGTCAGGGTTGGCCTTGGTGAGTCAGTGCTGACCAGTGATCAGGGTTGGACTTGGTGCTGTGCATGGTGCTGTGTCCCTGGGAAAGGCACGTGACTCCCGATTTTCCTCACTCCATCCAGCTGTGAATGGGTACCTTAGTTCGGTCAGGGAAGGTGAACATAGCGGAAGGAGAGTATTTTGGGTCTTGCCTTTCTATGCCAGCCCCTAGATACAGACAATGTTAAAAGGCTTGGAGATCTTAAACCTTGAGTCAACAAGTTACCAGCATGCTTGGGGACAACTGAAGTAACTGACACTTGCACTTCATGGTCACCAAGTGTCTAAAGAAACAGTTGGTAGGGACAGTAAGTCACTGAAGTAACAGTATAATGTATAGAAACAAAACATTCCTAGCTACTCAACACACAGGCCCACCTCGATAATCATTTCTGCGCATTGTGTGTGTGTGTGTGTGAGTGTGTGTGTGTGTGTGTGTGTGTGTGTGTGTGTGTGTGTGTGTGTGTGTGTGTGTGTGTGTGTGTGTGTGTGTGCATGCGAGCGTGTATGTGTGTGTGTGCGCGCGCGTGCGTGCTTGCGTGTGTGCGCGTATGTGTGCGTGCCAGGTTTCTGCGGCTAATAAGCCAGAAACAGAAGGCAAAAAGACTGGTAGAACTGCCATGGTACTGATTGTGCCAATGACAGTGGGTGGCACGAACAGGTCACTGTCAGTGTGCTACAGATGCTAAGCACCAGCACCACTACTGCCGGTGTGCATTGCACGCTGTGTGCAGCAGGTACCATGGGGCTGAGCTTTGTCAGTTGACGTAAGGAGGCCTAGAAATGCAACTTGGCACACGTCGGCTTTTCCTTGCCAATGTTTCTTCAGCTATCAGTATTAGTACGTAATCGTCCTGCTTTTAGTCAGAAACACACACACACACACACACACACACACACACACACAAGCAGGCATGCGCGCGCACACACACACACACACACACACAAGCAGGCATGCGCGCGCGCACACACACACACACACACACACACACACATCGCGATTGATTTAAAGCGAACCCACTACAATGTCCACCTGTGACAGTGATCATCAGTCACCCAATCTAATGCGCGCGCGCGCGCGTGTGTGTGTGTCCGTGAGTGAGTGCATGTGGTGTGTGTGTGTGTGTGTGTGTGTGTGTGTGTGTGAGTGCATGTGGTGTGTGTGTGCGTGCGTGTGTGTGTGTGTGTGTGTGTGTGTCCGTGAGTGAGTGCATGTGGTGTGTGGTGTGTGTGTGTGTGTGTGTGTGTGTGTGTGTGTGTGTGGTGTGTGGTGTGTGGTATGTGTGTGTGTGTGTGTGTGTGTGTGTGTGTTTGTGCATGTGGTGTGTGGTGTGTGTGTGTGTGTGTGTGAGTGCATGTGGTGTGTGTGTGTGAGTGCATGTGGTGTGTGTGTGTGTGTGTGTGTGTGTGTCCGTGAGTGAGTGCATGGTGTGTGTGGTGTGCAGGGGGTGGCCTGAGAATCTGTCCAACTGTGTCCCAGTGATCACCAATCACCCCACCTCACCTGGCTGTGCTGCCAACAACATTCAGGTCAAGCCGCGGGGGAGGGGCGGTTAGGAAAGAGAGAGAGAGGGGGGGGTGAGAGAGAGGGGAGGGGAGAGAGGGGGGAAGAGAGCGAGAACGAGATGGGGGAGGGAGAGGGGGAGAGAGAGGAGGGGGTGGGGGGTGGAGCGACAGTCAAACAGAGCAAAGACCCTTTATATAGTTGTTAGAGAGAGAGGAGAGAGAGGGGGGGGAGGGCTGATATACTAACTAAAAGAGACAGAGAGAGAGAGAGGAGAGAGAGAGAGGGGGGGGAGGGCTGACATACTAACTAAAAGAGACACAGAGAGAGAGAGGAGAGAGAGAGGGGGGGGAGGGCTGACATACTAACTAAAAGAGACACAGAGAGAGAGAGGAGAGAGAGAGGCGGGGGGGAGGGCTGACATACTAACTAAAAGAGACACAGAGAGAGAGAGGAGAGAGAGAGGGGGGGGGAGGGCTGACATACTAACTAAAAGAGACACAGAGAGAGAGAGGAGAGAGAGAGGGGGGGGGAGGGCTGACATACTAACTAAAAGAGACACAGAGAGAGAGAGGAGAGAGAGAGGGGGGGGGGGAGGGCTGACATACTAACTAAAAGAGACACGCAGAGAGACCAAAGACCGGTTACACGTACAGGGTCTTAAGACACAGAGAGACAGACACAGACAGAAAGAGGGACAGACACAGACACAGACAGGAAACAGAAAGAGAGACAGAGAGAGAGAGAGAAAGAGAGAGAGAGAGAGAGAGAGGTAGACAGAAACAGAAACAGAAAGAGGGACAGAGACAGAGACAGACAGAAACAGGGAGACAGAGACAGACAGAAACAGAAACTGGGACAGAGACAGACAGAAACAGAAACAGAAAGAGGGACAGACAGTGACAGACAGAAACAGAAAGAGGGACAGACAGAGACAGACAGCGACAGAAAGAGGGAAGAGACAGACAGAGAAGAAAGAGGGACAGAGACAGACAGACAGAGAAGAGGGACAGAGAGACAGACAGAGAAGAAAGAGGGACAGAGAGAGAGAAAGACAGACAGAAACAGAAAGAGGGACAGACAGAGATAGACAGCGACAGAAAGAGGGAAGAGACAGACAGAGAAGAAAGAGGGACAGAGACAGACAGACAGAGAAGAGGGACAGAGAGACAGACAGAGAAGAAAGAGGGACAGAGAGAGACAGACAGAGAAGAAAGAGGGACAGAGAGAGAGAATGGGAGGTAAAGGGCTGCCCTGAAGAGCTGTGTGGATGGCGTGGCGTGCTGAATACGTTGGAAGTTCAAAGACTGAAGGTCCTGTGCTCTTACGGCCCAAGGGGCAGTGAACTCAAATCTGCTGATCGGCATAGCAAGGCGGGGCCCAATCCTCTCCTTGCAGCTTTTGACCTTCCCCGACCCAAGTCAGGTACCCAGTCACCACACCACACCAGACCAGACCAGACCACACCAGACCTAACCATACCAGACCTGGCCAGACCAGACCACACCACACCACACCAGACCTAACCATACCAGACCTGACCACACCACACCAGACTTAACCATACCAGACCACACCAGACCTAACCATACCAGAC
Source organism: Babylonia areolata (assembly GCF_041734735.1). NCBI lineage: Eukaryota > Metazoa > Mollusca > Gastropoda > Neogastropoda > Buccinidae > Babylonia > Babylonia areolata. Next base: position 48,835,157 of record NC_134884.1, read on the forward strand.
CTGACCAGACCACACCACACCAGACCACACCAGACCTAACCATACCAGACCACACCAGACCTAACCATACCAGACCTGACCAGACCACACCACACCAGACCACACCAGACCTAACCATACCAGACCTGACCAGACCTAACCATACCAGACCACACCAGACCTAACCATACCAGACCTGACCAGACCACACCACACCAGACCACACCAGACCTAACCATACCAGACCACACCAGACCTAACCATACCAGACCTGACCAGACCACACCAGACCACACCAGACCTAACCATACCAGACCACACCAGACCTAACCATACCAGACCTGACCAGACCACACCACACCAGACCACACCAGACCTAACCATACCAGACCTGACCAGACCACACCACACCAGACCACACCAGACCTAACCATACCAGACCACACCAGACCTAACCATACCAGACCTGACCAGACCACACCACACCAGACCACACCAGACCTAACCATACCAGACCACACCAGACCTAACCATACCAGACCTGACCAGACCACACCACACCAGACCACACCAGACCTAACCATACCAGACCTGACCAGACCACACCACACCAGACCACACCAGACCTAACCATACCAGACCACACCAGACCTAACCATACCAGACCTGACCACACCACACCAGACTTAACCACACCACACCACACCAGACCTAACCATACCAGACCTGACCAGACCACACCACACCAGACCACACCAGACCTAACCATACCAGACCTGACCAGACCACACCAGACCAGACCACACCAGACCTAACCATACCAGACCACACCAGACCTAACCATACCAGACCTGACCAGACCACACCACACCAGACCACACCAGACCTAACCATACCAGACCTGACCAGACCACACCACACCAGACCACACCAGACCTAACCATACCAGACCACACCAGACCTAACCATACCAGACCTGACCAGACCACACCACACCAGACCACACCAGACCTAACCATACCAGACCTGACCAGACCAGACCAGAGGTGTTTGTTCTGAACAGGAAAACCTGAGGGAGGAGTGAGTCAGGAAAGGCCTTTCCCAAGGACACAACGCCATGCCGAAACGGGTACTCCTACTCTGGGCATCACTGGTGAAGACTGGGCACTTCACTGGGCATCACTGGTGAAGACTGGGCACTTCACTGGGCATCACTGGTGAAGACTGGGCATCACTGGGCATCACTGGTGAAGACTGGGCATCACTGGTGAAGACTGGGCACTTCACTGGGCATCACTGGTGAAGACTGGGCACTTCACTGGGCATCACTGGTGAAGACTGGGCACTTCACTGGGCATCACTGGTGAAGACTGGGCACTTCACTGGGCATCACTGGTGAAGACTGGGCATCACTGGGCATCACTGGTGAAGACTGGATGACAAGTTCAACGACTGACCGACAATGCCACGGCGCCCCGATATGAATATATATAACCTGAATTATGAACATGAAATGACCGCTGGTGGACGTTTTAAACCTCCGTTACAGTTTCTGGCGGGAACGCTGCGGCGTTTGTCGGTTACCCGACTGACACCCTCCGGTCGGTGTACATGTGTGCATTTCGTGTTCCTTTTGGCTACAAGGCCGCCAGTTATTTGGAATGCCGACCTCCATCCACCCGCGGTACGTGTGACTGCCAACTGAATGGATTACAATGATTATGTATGGTCCATGATATTCCAAGCCTATTTTCTGACTGTGGTTAGTGTTAGTGCATGTGTACGAGTGTGGTTGTGTGTGATGTTTACGTCAGCTTAGCATTTTATGCCTGTTATGTTATCATGTTGAAAGACTGTTGGACCATACGTCACCAATGAACCTCTCTTATTGCCACTGGAGATAACGACGTGTTGTGCATTGTACACTGGACCCGTGCCGTCACCACAAAGGTCCTCGTCCGGGTAGCTGGTTTGGGTTTATTGTGTTTTGTTTGTTTCGATGGGGGCGGTGGTGGTGGTGAGAAAGAGAACTGAACACTGAACACTTTAATGTCAATAGCTTTACAGCCCTAAGGTGAGAAAGAGAGACAAACAGAGAGTGAGTGCGGAGAGAAAAAAGAGAGGGGGGGTGGGGCGAGAGTGAGAGAGAGAAAGAGGAAGGGGGAGGAAGAAAAGAGAGACTGAGAGAGAGACAGGGAGAGGGAGAAAAGAGAGAGACAGAGGCAGAGATAGGGAGAAAAGAGAGAGACAGAGATAGAGAGAGACACTGACACTATTTTATTGTCCATTCAGGGTTAAGAGAGAAAGAGAGAGAGAGCCGGGGGAGGGGGGAGGGGGTTGGGGGAGTGAGAGAGATGTCTCTCAAGCCCTGTCAGAGAATTTCAATACAATATGGTCTTTGGATGCAAATGGCAACATTGTTATTTGTTGAATATTACACAACTAGTACTCAAGCAATGAATTTCGATTCCAGCTGAGAAGAGGAATTTGACGATTAATATCACGAGGAAAACTGTCGCTGTATCACTGACAAGTCAGCACTTGTCAGGCCTCAGCCACCCTGTTGTGACGTCATCATGTGACGTATGTGACGCTCGCTTCCGTCTTGGTCTGCGGTCTGGATAGACTGGAGTTGTTCCCCATGACAGGGCGCCACCCCACAATGGTGGTGTGAGTGTGTGTGTTGGCTGTCAGGCTGATCACCACGTGTCCAACTCGTCTGGGCGTTGGTCGCTTTCTTCACAGCCCGCGTCACTCGCTTGTTGCCCGTTTTTGATCGCGTAACTAATTTCAGTTTTGCATGCACCCTAAACTCAACCTGAGTCATGACTTTTTCATAGGGACAGTCGACCAAATGCATGTGGTTTGCACTGCGACAAAGTGTTCACATTAAGTGACATTAAGGAAACGGATGAGACGACAGGGTGTAGGTCTACTCGTTCTAAGATTAGTAAATTAAATTAAATCTCTCTCTCTCTCTCTCTCTCTCTCTCTCTCTCTCTCTGGTGCTTGATTCGGACAAAAAGAAAAAAAATTCCATGCGATAAAACCTACAGGATGACGACACTGACAAAGTTCTCACCCCATTCCTAACAATCTGATTATACATCATTACATGGTATTGATGCAGTCACAATCAGATTATAAACGGTACTGATGCAGTCACAATCAGATTACAAACGGTATTGATGCAGTCACAATCAGATTATAAACGGTACTATGCAGTTACAATCAGATTGTAAACGGTACTGATGCAGTCACAATCAGATTACAAACTGTATTGATGCAGTCACAATCAGATTATAAGCGGTATTGATGCAGTCACAATCAGATTACAAACTGTATTGATGCAGTCACAATCAGATTATAAGCGGTATTGATGCAGTCACAATCACTCAATGTATAATTTCCGAAACGCCCACAAGCGCACGTACAGTGCGGTCCAATATAACTGGAGCGACAACCGTATTCACAACACCAGTCACAGCCAAGACAAGAAACTGCGTCAGTCCTATAAACTGCCAGTCTAAATGAATCCCAACGCACTGACGCACACGAAATAGAAATACAGCTGTCTTCTGAACATGATTTGATTTCTCCCTCTCTCTGTGTGTGTGTGTGTGTGTGTGTGTGTGTGTGTGTGTGTGTGTGCGTGCGTGCGTGCGTGCGCGCGCGCGCGTGTGTGTGCGTTTCTGTGTTTACTACAAGTTGTAGTA